>NW_027526203.1:468994901-469104901 GCF_048455015.1 Haemaphysalis longicornis
TCTAACTCCCCCCCCCCCCCCCCCCCCCCCCCCCCCCCCCCCCCCCCCCCCCCCCCCCCCCTCCCTCCCTCCCCCTCTCTCCCCCCCCCCCCCCCCCCCCTCCCCTCTCCACCCTCTCTCTCTCTCTCTCTCTCTCTCTCTCTCCTCTCTCTCTCTCTCCTCTCTCTCTCTCTCTCTCTCTCTCTCTCTCTCTCTCTCTCTCCTCTCTCCTCTCTCTCTCTCTCTCTCTCTCTCCCCCCCCGGTTCACCCAGATTTTCAATTTTTTGGGGGTGTCCCAATCCAACCTGGGTGGGGTGTTAGGTGGCTCTTGGGGAGGGGGGGGGGTAATTCCCTCCTGCCCCCTGCCACGCTTTCCTTACTTAGGGATCTACTCTGTTACCCTTAATGACCAACGGTTATCTTGCCTTCGCATTACACTCCCTGTCCACGCCCATTTCTTCTTAATTTCTACTAATATGTCCTTAACACGCCTTTGTTCCCTGACCCACTCCACTCTCTTCTTGTACCTTAATGTTACACCTATGATCTTCTGTTCCTTTGCTCGCTGAGTTGTACTCAATTTAAGTTGAACCCTCTTAGTGAGACTACAGGTTTCTGCCAAGTTCCAAGTGCAGCGGTGGCGTAGAGGTAGAGCATCCGCCTCGCATGCAGGACTGTGGTTCGAATCCAGTGTCGCACAATTCCCACCGAATTAAAATAATAATATCAGCGTGTTTATGGAATCGCTGAAGGAGGCTTAATTTGGGTACAGCCTGATCCCGGCGAACATTGCCGGTAACGCACTCCCTCCCCAGAGCAGGATTGCCCACCCTGGTGTAGGAATGGCCACAACCTGCCATGAATACGCCAATTATCCCTCGGCCCTCAGCAGCTGCAAAGCAACTTTCCACGGCAGCGGTCAGACCTGTGACGCAGCAGAGGGTGCTAAGAATCCTTGGATCCAGACAGGCCACCATTGGAATCTGAACCTGGCAACGTTCAACTTAATCTAGTGAGGTGAGTCAAGCGGTGTTGTTCAAAGAATTAGAGGGCATTAAATGGGAAGCAATACAGCTTAGTGAGGTTAGGACAGGTGAAGCCTTTACAGTGCTGAAAAATAAACACGTCCTATGTTACCGTGGTCCATAGGACAGAGGGGAACTGGGAATTTCTAGTCATAAAAGCATAACTGGCAACATAGACGAATATTATAGCATTAACGAAAGGGTAGCTGATCTTGTAATTAGGCTTAATAAGAGGTACAAATTCAAGGTGCTCCAGGGGCTACGCACCCTACAACCAGCCATGAAGATGTGGAATTGGCAATGGCTAAAGTAAAAACACAGTATACCGTAGTTATGGGAGTCTTCAATGCGAAATTAGGCAAGAGGCACGCTGGCGACAAGGCAGTTGGGACCTATGGTCTGGGTTTCTGGGGTTGTAGGAATAACAGAGGGAACTTATTAGTAGAGTTCGCAGAACGAAGCAATCTACGCATGATGAATACCTTCTTTCACAAACAGGAGAGCCGAAAATGGACGTGGAGGAGCCCAAATGAGGAGCATGCATATAAAATAGAAACCAGACTTACAGAATCACAAGTTGAGTGTGGGAAAGTAGCTAGCTAGTTGCCACTATTTTTTTTATTCTCATATGGCTTAACTGATTAAAAGTTGTGTTACCATTGGAATGTGTTGATGTGACAAATGGAGTGAAGTTGCAGACATTAACATAAACAGATTACAGGGACTTGCTTGTGCGGCTGGTGGCTAGCAAACAAGGCCACCACCAAGAAACGTGACTGAGCAATTGCAGTGGTGCCTCTAGTTCCATTTGATCGTATTACTTGAACGCTAACATGGAAAGGGTAATACACTGACAACTGTGCTTTTAGAACTTTTCATATTAGACCACCGCTGATGCTGTGTAGAACAAAAGCTGAAAGTTCTTCAGTATTTCACATCTTATTTTGGTGAGAACTTCTTTTGGGGCCGGAATGTAGCCGAGAGTAAAAAGTGGGAACAATGGACTCAGTAAAGTGTCCATCATATTTCTGAACTAGTGCATAATTTCTTAATGTATTCTTGCCATTCAGCCTTGTTTATTTTTTTGCCCACGCTGGTGTCGTTTCGAACACCCTTGCATGTTAGACCCGTACATAACCTATCCCCCCACTCTCTCTCTCTGCCCTCACCCAAGAAGCAGGCTCACACTTTCTCCTAAGAGCAAGAATTAAACTTGCCTGTTGATCCACTCGATAGGCTTCGGTAACAGCTCCCAATTCAGCTTTCCCTTCAATCGGTTTTCTTGACCCCTAAGGAGCGAACACTCCTAAAAGGAATGCTTGTTTGTCATGCACCGTAGCCGGCCAAAGGGTTGCAGTTTCATTGCTCATAGCAGATGGCACCCTCAGCACATAGTGACGGCAGTTACCACACATGCCACAAAAAATGACGGTCATTTTTTTTGGCAGAAAAACAGCAGCA
Source organism: Haemaphysalis longicornis (assembly GCF_048455015.1). Lineage (NCBI taxonomy): Eukaryota > Metazoa > Arthropoda > Arachnida > Ixodida > Ixodidae > Haemaphysalis > Haemaphysalis longicornis. Next base: position 468,997,368 of record NW_027526203.1, read on the forward strand.
TTTGTCTGGTCCTGAACTAGTGGGCGTGTGTGTTTAGCAGCGGCAGAGCACCACACAAAGCTAACTTCAAACATTACCGATTCATAATAAACATACCACTCTTACAAAAAATGCTTTTGGATAAAACGGTCGTCTACCATGTGTCCCACCTGCACTGTCTCACACCATCAACAGCAGCTAAAGTTCTAAGCAGCAGAAAATATTTTGTCCACATCAACAAACCAGGTTAATTTCACCTCTAACCTAGAATGTTCTGTGTAGCAGGGCCTTTGAAAGCACTCTTTCCTCCATGCCTGGAAGCACAGCAAAGCCACAGTCATCACCAGCACGGAAAGCCATTTTCTTGCCACATCAGATACGTTTCTTTCCCATCTCAGCAGCGATATTGCTCTGGTGACATCCCCTGAGCACTCTAAAGAATGCCCCCACTCTGAGGAAAGGCAATATGGAGCAGATATTTTGGCTTGGGCATTTCATGGCTTACTAACAAAAAGACTGGACGCAGCATTTGAAAGAACAAATCAGCGTTTCACAAACCCATTAAATGACTGGGCAGAGCAATATGGAAACCACAGGGCCCAAGAAAGGGGGCCTATAATTTCTTGAAAGCAATGGAGTCACACTGATTTTTTTTTTCTTTTGCCACTTCCACTGCTTGCCAATTGGAAACACACCAGTACTGGCCTGGTCTGAAGCCAGAGAATGGTGTATGTAAGCAGAACACCTTACCAGTGTGTTCAACCAAGTGACAATGCAATGGCAAAAAAACTCACTAAAACTAAACAAAAAAAAAAGAAATTCATTTATTAGTGATGTCTAGATACTGCCAGTCTGTGTGAAGTGTCCCCATGAATAAAGCCGAGAATTCATTCAGTGACAGGCTGCCCTTGTTCTCTGCTACTGTCTCATCTTGTTACCACGCTGTACTGCTACGTCATAATTCGTAGCAGAAAAGCCAAAGAAATGCAAAGTTCTGTGTTGCTGTGGAGGAGCTCCTTTCACAAACAAACCTACGCCAGGAAACGATGCATGCCCAGTACTCGGCAAACACTTCCGAAATGTGAAAAATGTGACTGTATCCGTGCATCCGTCACAGCCTCAGCCCAACAGCAGTGCGCACGATGTAGGCCAAAACAATCCTCCTAGCGAGCTCCAATTTTTCGGAGCAACCTAGGACACATTTAAACTTCCCCAGGAGCAGGACTGAACCGGGAACGACAGACAATATGCAGTATCAAAGCCAGACAGAGGGCAAGACAGTTTTTGCTAATGCGCACAAAGGCAAGCACCAGAACAGCGGGCATATTGTTTCCCCATCTTTATTATGCAAGATTGTAACGAATGCGGGAGTTCACAGGCAGCAGGCGAACACCGGAAAGCGACCACATTTGTTATCTGACAGCGAAGACCCTAATGCCGCTCGCGTGACAGCTGCAAGGAAAAGCGGCTCCTCGAAGCTGGGAAGTCGCGTACACAGTTGCGCTTTGCGACGAAAGAACTCAGCTGCTGCGCGTCTCGCTACGGCACCGTAGTGAGTGAAGCACTCGATTCTCGCTTTGCTCACAGCGACTAACCTCATTTCGCTCAATCGATTTCTTCGACGCCGAGCGATGAAAAAAGATCGCAGGAAGACTGATCAGGCGGCTGGCTTCCAGGGGCCCCATCGCTTCCTGCCATCGACGGCTTGGTGGTGCAGCAGCGCGGGATCCGAAGGGCCGCACGGATGAAGGAGCTCAGCGGAGGCTTACATCGGTGCGAAAAAACCCGCGGAGTGCGCCGTCCGCGCAACAACGGAGCTCAGCACTGCGAACGCGAAGACGATAAACTGGCAAGGTGAAGGTCATCGCGGAGCGAGCGCCCCGTCAGCTGGCTACCGCCGCGCTGACCGGGAACCCCTGACCAGGAAACAACAGCGCGAGTAGCAGCGCGGCGGCGGGCGCGCACACGGCACAGCGAGCGGACAGCCGCTGAAACATTAGAGCCGCAGCCAGCGAGCAACACGGGCGGCGGGCGGCCAGCAGACGACAGGGAAGGAAGCCGCGCTGTCGTGTAACGGTGCTTCGAGCCACGGGCGAAAGCAGCCGGCGGCAGCGAAGTATCCGCCTGACGACTGCGCGGCAGCCAAGAAGACGGCGGGGACGCGGCAAAATGGACGAGCGGCCCACTTACCTGACTCTGCACCTCGTCGTGTTGCTAGTGCACCTAGCGGTGTGGTGCTGCGGATGATCCATTCGTCGCTGCTGGTGCGACGCGCTGCGCCTGCGCAGAGTTGGCGAGCCTTCGCCCCAGGCACCGGGAGGAGCTATCGGCACAGCCGCCGAGGCTGTTGCGATCTCTGCTGCCGCGGCCCCGAGCGAGAGCTTCAGCCGCTTCCGACTCGGACTCTCGCTCGCCTGCGCAAACAACAGGCGCCCCAAAGCGCGCTAGCATCATCTGCACGCCGGGCGGCTCCTGTCGTGTTTACAAACACGCAACTTTTCACTGCAATAATTTGGAGGGAGAGTCGCGTACGACGAGCTGAGCGACACAGCGCTGCCCGAAAACACCGCTCGCGCCCAGTCCACGAAACAGAGCACTGAGTCACGAACATTTCGGGGCTGAGTCAGACCTCCTCGGTGCCCATGGCGTACGAATTTCGTTTGCCGTAAACCGCCAAATCGCCTGCAAACGTACGCGTCGGAACAAAACTCCAGCTACTCCACCACAAGGATTATTTTCCACTTAAAAATTAGCCCGGTGTTAATAATAAGCCCTTAAGGAAAAAAAAAAAAGAGAGAAACAGTTACTACGTACGCGTAGAAATTAATTTCAAAAGGCCACATAACTCCTTCGTTTAATTTAATTGCTCACCACCTCTTGTCAAAGCTTTTTCTGCTCACTGCACGAAAAAAAAAAAAAAAAGCTACAAAAATTTCAAAACACCAGTTTACTCGCACTGGCAATTCGCACAGAAGTAAAATTCTAGTTTGCAGGATATGACATTAAGTTTTACAGCAGTTCCCATGCAGTTCGCGCACGCACGCACGCACGCGCGCGCGCGCACACACACACACACACACACACACACACACACACACACACACACACACACACACACACACACACACACACAAAGAAAAAAACAATGACAGTTTAACTGTCGCCCGCTACCTAGATTCGAACGCGGTTTTTGGGGACGACACGCCCTGCTTCCCACGAACATAAAAAGGCACTTCCAAAATAATGCTGAACGCTTAAATCATATACCTCCACGAAGAATTTGGCGCGAAAAAGACAGCTAGCCGTAACGTGAACTAGTAACGTTCAAGAAACGGGTTAACCGAGCTAGTGGTTAGCCTTGTATGGAGTTAAAAAAAAAAAGGCGGCGCGAAAAAGTAGGACAAAAGATAGATCAAAGCTACAGCATAATTATGCACTTTTTTCCTAGAAGTCATATTTCTGCAACAAGGTAGATATAGTTACGTCACAAACATTTCCCGCGCATCATATTTTATCGCCAACGTTTTATTTAATGTTGCACAGTAACATTGCCACGAAGCAGACTTTCGCCCTCTGAAGTGAAATATAATCCTTTCTGGCGCTCATTACTATTTTTAAGCAATTCACGTACCACCTCATTTTAAAGCAAAACGAAATTTTTCGGCGGGCATTTGGGCGGATGTTTGTCGGTTATTCAGTCAGAGTATTAGTTAACGCGCCGTGCAACCCCATACTTCACCTGGGAAGAACTGATACATCGCTCCGCAAGAGATCGACTTTTGCGGGCTGTACCTTTGATTTGTCACAGCTGCAACTTTGACGGGTGACGCTCCAGACCAAACCAGACAAAAATATAACGGCCGCTCGCTGCCTTCACCGCGACTAACCAGGTGGCGCCACGCGTTCCGAGAGAAGCAATAGAAAACGCGGAGCGGAGTAGCAAGGAAACGACAGCGAAACAAAACCAGAAAGCTTAAATATTTAATTTTGAAAAATGGGTACGGGCCGTGGCAAACGCATGTAGGACTGTCAATATAACAACAGTAGCTAATATGCAGGCTTATAATGCAAAAATTGGAAATTGGGGATCAGCGCAAAACCCTTGACATTTGCGACGCGCCGCTTTGTATTGCTGCCGTAGCAGACGATCGAACCTACGACCTGCATTCAGCTGCATAAAATAAAAAATCGAGCCTCAGCTTTGGACACGGGTAAGAGATCCAGAATGGTGTCAGACATTGTACAGCGAGTTGTAATACATATAAATTACAGTGGCCAAAACCACGGGCCGGTCGTGCTAGCTGTGCTAGCGCACGACCGGCTGTGCTTACGCATGGGGGGGTGTCGGAACCAGGGTGTTGGAACGGAACGAAAGCCGGAACCGAAAAGCGGGGAACACAAAAACGGTATTTCCGGCCGGAACGAAAACGAAACGTTCGTTCAGGATGAAAACGAAACGTTCGTTCAGGATGAAAACGAAACGTTCGTTCAGGAGCGAAACCGAAACAAAAAAAAATCATTTCGGTTCGGTTTGAGCGGAAAATTTCGGGATTCATTTCAATTTCCATGTTGCGAGGTGCTTCCATACTCTATTTAAAGCCACTGTACTCTTCCCATCGCGGAGGCCGCGCTCTATCCGTCTGTCTCGATTCTAGTTCACTCTAATCTCGATGGTCAGTGCAGAGCTCCCCGCGTGACCGCCGCGCGCATCTCGCTGCGATGCGGACGTCTCGGTCTTATTTGTTTATTGGCTTACCAAAATATACGGCATTCGCCCTACGGCATTGTTGTAGGGGGACTTTCTACCCGAATAAACACGAATAAAGAAGAAAAATACAATGTTTGAACAGCAGCACACACAATTAACAACGAAAACAGCAGATTACGGCCGTGCACTGAATGGAAGCAGCTACAAGTTAGGTTGTGCTTGTATGCAAGTGCTGCTAGAGCGCAGCAGAAAACATTGCATAAGGGGCGAAAAGAACAGTGTCGGGCAGGGCATTCCTATCTTTAATAGGCTTTACAAAAAGACACTTGGAATGCGGATGTGCGCCATGAATATTCAATTTTCTTGGTGTTATCCCTTCTTCTGGATCTATAGTGGGGGGCTGAAGGTACTGATGTTGGTCCGTTGCTACCTCCTCTCATGCAACCTGGTTAAAGATTAAGCACAAAGAAAAGGTGCGCCGGAGTTTTAGTGTCCCATGAGGCAGAGCATTTTAACTCCATAAACAAATAGCACTCGAGGATTTTTGTCGACGACAGCGTCTCAATCAAACCAGGGTGCCAGGTTGAGGTCTGCCGGCATGTAGTTTCTGGGGGCCAGGGTGGATCTTGGCGTTATCAAGACGCCATCAAGAGTTATACGACAAGAAGTTTTTGGGAGTCCTCCGATTTTTTTTTTTTTTTTTTTTTTCAACAGCACAGCTGTTTAAGTTTTCAGTTCCGCCGTGGAGCATTGCCAGAAAATTCAGCCCGGCCGAGCGCCCGGCGTCGGCCACCTCGGCATTCGAGAACACTCTACCCAGCGCTTGTGGAGTGATCTCTCGCGAGCTGTTCTCCTGACCAGTTCACGTGCGTTCGCGCCTGAAGCGGGGAGCCCAGACGCCGAGTTCGCGAAGCAGGTCGCTCTAGCGCGTGCTAACGCGGTCCGCTTAGATAGAGATGTGGAAGGCTGCGGTCAACACGATCCGGGCCTGCCAGTCATGGAGAACTTTCAGCGGCAAGTTCGGAAATCCATGCGAGGTGCAACAGCTGGGTCTCGGACGGCCGCCAGCTCTGCACTTTCTCCAGCCTTGCACCACTAGGGCAAGCTGCGCTAATTTTTTGTGCGGAGTTGAGCTATTTAACGGGAATTTTTTACAAAACAATTACGCAGTGTCTAGAGTTACGTCCGACGGAACCGAAAATTGAAAACTAAAGTTACGTCCGACGGAACTAGTAAGCCAATGTATGTTTTGAGTTCCGTCCGACGGATATACCCGAAATTGAAAACTAAAGTTACGTCCGACGCAACTTTAGTTTTTAGTTCTGACCGGCGTAACTAACGACCGGCGTAACATGTAATGAGAGTTAAATTACGTCCTACGTATAGAGTCCGAAATGGAAATTAAATAAGGCGACGTTCGACGTAAAGTCAAGCAAAAAAGAAAAAAGTTAACAGCTACCGGTACCACGTACACATGTTCACGTTCTATATGTCATGGAGGAAGTCCTCCGTGGTTCATTTAATATACGCAGCATTATTGCAATGGTCTGTTCGATACGTGGCGTCAAATTCGAAAACAGCACGAATGGTGCTACTTTACGGCCTAACCGGTGCAGAATTGGTAAACAGTAGTTGAAACCACAGCTTACGTCAGTTCCCCGTCGGTTTAGCGGTCTTTGAGCGTGCCCATACTACTTCAGCGGTGTAGGTTCGAATTACACAGGGTATTAAAAGATTTCTATACGAATGTACGGTCACGGACAAATGGAATGCGAACACGAAAACGTGAACCAGAACACGCGAAACTGAAAAGCCGTGAACATTTTACAACTTTGTTACTGTAATTAAGCCAAGCGTCAATTTGACTTGCATGGAAAGAAATCGCGCTATTTTGGGTGCGCTGGTTCATATTTTTGTGGTCGCGTTTCCTTTGTCCATGACTGTACATACACTATCCAATACACAAAAGGAATGAGACGAGACGACGGGAATTAAAACAAAAATTTTACACCATCTTCCCGCGAGGGGAACCATGGGGTAGATGTGACGCGTCGGGGTTTCCGTTGCGTTTCCGTTATGTTAACGTGTCCATTGTTGTTGTGTGTCCATATTTTACGCAGCATGTTCACCCCCGATGCGTCGCATCTACCCCATGGTTCCCCTCGCGGGAAGATGGTGTAAATTTTTATCTGGGTGGCCGGTGCTTGTTACGGTTGCGCCGACCATCGCGATAGCAGGCCTGTTAGTCTCCATTCAAATCATCGGTGGTCATCGGAGGATGTCATTGGCGGAGCAGCGGCGGAACGACTGAGCGGAGCGGCGCAGTTACCGCGTTTATATGCAGCGGAATGAGAGAGAGCAGCGCATAGCAGCGCATGCGCATGTGTTAACTGAGCGCAAGCTTCGCGCTAACCCGCACCCACGCACAGCTGGCACGGCGACGGAGCGAGCGCCGGCAAGGCGAGTGAAATAGATGCGTCGCATCTAACAGAACAGAACCTCTTGCCGAGGGAGCAGTGCCAGTTTGTAGCGTCTGCAGCTCATACCGAGAACGAAGTTGACCTGGGCCAAGAGGCCTTTAACAAATACAATTCATAATTGATTAGGGGCAGTAAAGGGAATGCCCTGGTGGTCTTATTCCTTCTCAGAAAAAAAAAAAAATCCCGAGAAATTTTTATTATCGAGTCTGGCTGACTAACGAAAACCGTATTTCTTGAAAGCGGTAAAGGGGTACCCATGCCGCGACGGCGACAAGCGACGCGAAAAAACGTAACTCAAAGGTTACAGCAAACAGACAGTGTGGGCGGCAGCGACAAGCGAAAAAAAAATGAATACTGCCGTCAATGCGTTCTATCGCTGTCGCTCGGTTGTGGGCTGCTTTTGGCCGGCCAGAAGCGAGCGATGGCGACAGCGACGGGCCGTCTACACACCTACACACCTCTACCAGCCGCAGCAATGCACCTAGGGCATCCACCATGCTGCATCCACCGGATGCCTCACAACCCCTTCGACTGCATGCCGACCCCGCCTCAGGTAACCAGTTCAGAAGTCACCACCCTGAAACTCTCGCTTCTAATGCAATTACAGCACCATCGATAGACACGCGTTGCCAGCCAAGATATCGAACCTGTAGTAACGCGTCTAATCACCAGCCTCAAAGAGTAAATTTCCACACCAGCCCCAATGCAAGCACCTTCCTGTCCTTCAAAAGGGCGCATCCTGTTCCGACAACAGAACAGCAAGATGCGTTCAGCGTCCCAAACACTAACGCCCCATAACTATCAATCTGGCTGCTAAACTGAAAGCTACCAATGGAACTGTAATAGCCGCAATGCCCTCACCAATAAATGGCTACTGACGCTCTCATCCCATAGCAAACGCGCCACACTGGGAAAATCTCTCGGTATCAAGCACTACCCACACCGAAACCCCCCAGACTGCTTGTCTCCTCCTTTGTACACAGGGATCTAAAACTTCTAAAGTCGTGACGTTCCATTCCCCCTACTGAACAATCAATTGATCTTGCAAACCTTTTCCTCCCTCACGGCCTCTGTCTAAATCCCCCAAAATGGTCCTGGCAGGCGATCTCGGCGCAAAAGTGCACTGCACAAGAGCAGTTCTCCTACTCAGCACCGCCACACGCAACATTCCACCACCCTTGACTCTTCCACGGATCCCACTTGGCAGATATGTACAACAACTCCTGAAGAACCACCGGCTCGGTTCCCTACACATTTCCTTTCACCAGCAGGCCGCTCTCAGAACTGGGGCGCTTTTCGCAAGCTCTGAAACCGTGAGTAAACTTTTACCTGGACTGGCTTTGCGACCTCCGAACGACCAGGAAAGTCTATAGGCCGCGACTTTTCAAACAAATCAAGCAGCAACTGCGCAAGATTCAGCACATTCTTTCGGAAACACCGCTGCAAAACACCACACACAAGTGGGTCATTCCATGCCAAACGTCCCAGCCGTAAAATCGACCATCACGGATTTGCTCAGTAAAAATTGTGGGTCATCCTGGCATGGCCCACAATGCTCCCTGAAAGTGTTTTTGTCCAAAAAAGAATTTCTCTAGCGGCCCTTTTACCTCCGGGGTTTAAGGCAAACTTACGTATGTGAAAAAACTCATGAAAAAGTAACTTCTCTTACAATGGCCACAATTTTTTGTGAACATCATGTTGAGACCCTCGGCTGCTCTATGCCGCATTTTGAAAATATGTTTCCTTTTCTTTGCTGTAATTACGCCATTCAGAAAATACACGATGTCGCGCAATGTCAAACATTTTTAGCAAATACGAGCACATTCTCTCAGCCAATGAAGCATTTGTACCTGTATCTCAGCATTGTGGAAAATTGGTAAAAACTATAGTTACACTGAAAAAAGGTAAAATGTGCGAGAAAACGTTTGTCAAACTTGGAAAAATCTTCCTTATGGCCCATATTCACCTTGAAATTGCGCATTGTTGTGCTCGTAGTAAAAATATCAAATACAAGCCATTCACTAGCACAAATGATCGCAGTTTATTTCAGAAAGTTTAATCAAAATAGTTTTTGTTTTAGCAGAGAGAAAAATTTTTTACAGCGACACTACTTCACTCTGTTGTTCCACAGAGCGTCTTCTCTGCACGGCATGCACCTGCCTGCATGAAAAGGGCGCGAGCCAGCGGGTTTGTGCTACAAGAATACCTTTCGCCGCAATGGTATTCGTAGCGTCAGTACAGGAAAAAGGAATATTTCGCGTGTTAGTGGGAAAAGTACAACGTGGAGCTAGCGGTGGTGCGCCCATTCCATGAGTACGGGAAACGGTAGACGGTAGAGCGGACAAGTTTTTGGGGCGGAGCCCCTTAGGGGCTCGGGCTGTTGGCGTCTCATGTCGTCGTCGTAAGCGTCGTCTCATGTAGTCCCGGTAATAAAACACCGGGACATTCGTTTACGCCTCGCGCTAGAACGTAACGCGTACTAAAATAACTCTGGGATACTCGTTTACGTCTTGCGCTCGAACGCTTCGCGTACTAAAAATCCCGGGCCATCTCCACTAACGTGAAACCCGGTGAGGGGCGAAGCATGCACTGTATGAGTGTATTCTTGGCGCCTTGGCGTTTTTGCCAACTGAAATGAAACCGTTGGGGGTACAGGTATACAGCTTTTCTGCAAATGTTTCTTGTCTTTGAAGCGCGAGAGGGAGAGATAGAGAGAGAAAGCTTTATTATTTGCAGTAGGTTTAAGGGGTCGGGATGGCCGCAGGCTCCAGCCTGGCGGCGACTAGCGAAGCCCTGTCCACGAGGGAGAGTTGTGTCCCTAGGTCAGAGCTACCCAGCGCCCCCTCCCACTGCTCGTCGGAGGAAATTAGAGGGAAAGGGTCTTTAGGGCAGCCCCACATGGAGTGGGGTACAGTGGAGCGTGTGCCACAGGCAGGTCAATTGGGGGAGGGGCGCGCACTGCCCCGTGACGTCAGTGCGCGCGCGTTTTGAAAGGGGTTTGCTATGAATGCGATGACTTAGAAGCCGTGCAAAACCGCGCTTCTCGTTTCATTGCTTCAGAATATTCAAGACGAACCAGCATAACAGCCCTAAAACAAACTCTGTCTCTTCAACCGCTTGCTTCGCGGCGCATAATTTCTCGCCTCTGCCTCCTGCACACCTTTTACTTTACTCGGTCAGGACACGCCCTCCTGAAACGCCCGTTTCGGACATCGTCCCGTATATCTCGCACTCACCCCTTGGCGGCGATAAAGGGCCGCACAACGGCGATGAGCAGCTCATTCTTTCCCCACACCGTCACGCTTTGGAACGCGCTGCCGGACAACATTGCTTCGTGCAGCGATCGCACAAAATTTCGCGAAAAACTAACGTATATCAGCTACCCAAACGATGCTACCTAAAGACCCCACCTGCCTTCTTCGTATCTCTTTTTTACTCTTCTTTCTTTGTCTGTTATTACACTCCTGTAAAATTTATTCTTAGTCTTGCTGTTGTCACTTGAATGTTCATTCCTGCTTTTATTTCCTTCTAGTGTTGTTTCTAGTTACTATGTGTGACCATTGTCGCTTTTTTATATGTTACAACCTCGACGTACGCCTTGTCATTTGAGTGTTAATTTCCTTCCTTTTTATTTCCTCTTTTGTTGTCCCTTGTTAACTTGTGATCATTTTTACTTTTTTACGCAGTTGTTGAAAACCCGATGTACGCCATCACTTGAGTGCTGATTTCTGTCCTTTTATTTCCTCTTTTTTTTTTGTTATTCCTTGTTACATTTTTGCGAAGATGTTACAACCTTGATGTACGCCCCCCCTTATGTAATGCCTCCTGGCCCTTAAGGACGAATAAATGAAATGAAATGAAATATCGTCTGCCTTGTCTCACGCAGTTTGTTTGTCGTCACTGGAATCGTTTATAAGCATATCAAGTCCAAAAAATCACGGGAACGGCTTACGCCAGGTTCAAAATATTCCCAGTAACGCCCTACGTGCGCCGCGCGGAGAAACATCCGGCTACGGTGATAAGGCACAGCGGCAATCCGGTGCCGTTCTTAAGTTGTCACCGAGTATGTGAAGTACCGCTCGGCAAGGGAGTCTGTCTGGAGGAGTCGCCATGTGAGTTCTCGCGCGTGGGTGAGCTGTGAATGGGCAGGGGGGGGGGGGGGTGTATTTGCGGCGGGCGAGGCGGTAATGACTGACAATGTCGTGGTAAGTTGTCAGTCTGTCCCTGGCGCATCTGGCCCCATGGTAGGGAACGAGGCAGGGGCCCGCTCGGATTGTAAGTCCTCGAGCAACGACGTGGGCTGCCTCATTTCCCCCGAGGCCGGCATGAGCCGGGGTCCAAATTAGTTCTACCGGGGAGGTTGGGGAATTTTGAGCCAGAATTTTGAGGGCGAGTGGCAAAATAAGGCCACGAGCGAAATTTCGAACGGCCGTTTTAGAATCTGAGATTATAATCGCGTGGGTCGGCCTGTGTGACAGCGCTAGCGCTATTGCCGCCTCCTCCGCCTCTCCGGGATCAGGGGTGTTCACCGTGAGGGAGTTGATGGGAGGGGTGTCGGGCCTGTTGATCACGGCTATCGCATATGCGTCATGGTGACGGTATTCAGCAGCGTCCACATAGTGGATATCTTGGCGTATTGGAAGACGCCTCTCCAGTGCTCGTGCCGTCTGTGTTCTTCGGCCCGCGTTATATGTTGGATGCATATTGCGGGGTAGTTGCCGAATTATGAGTTCAGCATGGGTGGTATGCGGAATGGAAACTTTCCGGTCTAATCCGGCCGGGATATTAATGCCAATTCTGCCAAGAATGTGTAATCCTGTAGGGGTAGTCGCTAGACGGGTTATTTGAGCAGAAAGGTGCGCTTCTACTAGCTCTTCTGCCGTATTGTGCACCCCTAGATGTTCGAATCTGGCAGTGGATGTGTGCAGGGGCAGTTGCAGCGCCGCTTTGTAGGCTTTTCGAATGAGGCAGTTGATTTTTTCAAGTTCAGTAGCGCTGACCTGGAGGTACGGCAGAGAGTACGTGATCCTGCTCACGACGAACGCTTGGATCAAGCGTATCCTCTCATTTTATCGTAAGCCCTGACGCCGAGATCAATCCGATAGTCAGTGTGACGCGCTTGTTAAGCTGCGTGAGGAATTGTGTGTTTGCCCTATTTTGTTGTATGAGCAGTCCGAGTATCTTTAGAGTGTGTGCCTCTGGGATCGGGTGATGAAGATTCTAATATTGGGCGGTGTTTTAGTGCCACGTTTTGGTGACATGAGCAGTATAGTTCCGATTTGGTAGGTAAACAGGTCAGTCCAGCAAGTTTGGCTTCGTCCGCGACTGTTTGGGCCCCAAGTTGGAGGGTTTCTTCAATGAGAGCATCACAACCTCCTGCGACCCAGAGGGTAATATCGTCCGCGTATAGAATAAATTTCAGGTGGGGGATCTGTTCGAGCTTTCTCGGAATGTTTATTATGGCAAGACTGAAAAGCAATGGTGATAGCACGGCACCTTGTGGTGTTCCCATGGATGAAAGAGATAAGGTACTAACATCACCAATCTGAATGAAAGCCTTGCGATCTGTCAAGAAATCACGGATGTAGTTGTACATGCGTTCGCCTGGATTGATAGATGCTAACCCGTGAAGTATCGCTGTGTGCGAGACCCTGTCGAACGCCTTGGTTAAGTCAAGGGCCAGGATCGCTGCTGTGTCTAATGCACGAGGGGTAGTTAGAATTTCCCTGGATACTTGAAGGAGGATGTCCTGGGTCGATAGTCCAGGTCGAAAGCCTAACATGGAATGCGGGAGTGCGCATGATGAGTTTAGATGAGACGTGAGGCGAGATAGTAGGATGTGTTCCAGGACTTTCCCCACGCATGAAGTCAAGGAAATGGGTCTGAGATGCTCGATGGACATTGGTTTTCCGGGCTTGGGAATCAGGGTAATTTTGATGTATTTCCAGGACGAGGGCAATGAGCCGCGCTGCCAGAAGTAGTTAAAATACGCCGTGAGAGTCGAAATAGAATTATCATTAAGATTTCGGAGCATTTTGTTTGTTACTCCATCTGGCCCTGGCGCTGACCCGGGGCGCAGTTTGAAGAGGGCTCCTCTTACTTCCGCCTCCGTGATGTCAGCATCGAGGTCTTCGTTCTTGGGATCTTTGTATGGCGGGAGCGGATAGTTGTCTCCAGTGGGGACGTAGAGGAAACTGAGTTTGTCTATTAACTCCTCGTTCGTGCCCGGAAAATTGTGAACGATGGAGGTGAGACGATTATTTTGCTCGGTTTTTGACCGATTGGGGTCCAGCAGGTGTTTCAAGAGAGACCAGGTTATTTTCATGCTCAAGTTCCCGTGCATTTGATCACACACCTGATTCCATTGATCGCACGACAGGCGAATGGCGTGTTCCTGTATGACAGTTTCTAAATCGGCTAATTTGCGGCGGAGCTTGCGTTTGCGTCTGTTTTTTCTCCATCGGCATTGTATGCCTTTGTAAGCGGCCCACATATGTTGTGTAGGCGCGAGTCAGCAGTGTCCGAGGGAAGATCTGGGTCTATCGCCTTAGTGGCTGAGCGCGCGTGTGATAATATATTATGAACCCAGTCTTGGCGACTGCCTTCACTTACGGTGGGAGATCGGGGCGTGTCCTGTTCTTGAATCTGTCTAAATTAATCCCAATCAGTTATGTATGATTGCCACGGGCGCGGCTTCGTGGAGGGGATAAGAGTGAGGTCAAGTTGGATGAGGTAGTGATCGCTTCCCAGTGAACTGTCGGTGCAGTGCCAATCAGCGTTTCTGATATCAAAAGTGAAGGTTAGATTGGGAGTGGAGTCCCGCTGGGCGCTATTGCCAAACCTGGTGGGTGTAAGGGGATCTGTTTCGAGCGTGAGTCGATGAGACTGTACCTGATCCCAGAGAAGTCTGCCCTTTTTTTGTGCAATGTAGCCTCACGCTGTGTGAGGTGCATTAAAGTCTCCTACAATGATGAGTGCATGGTGTCCGATTTCCTTTTTGGTGAGAGAGAAAAGAAGATTGAAATTGTGTCCGTGTGCCTTAGCACTGCTGTAAACATTCAGAATATAAAGTCGAGTGCCAGTTCGTTTAGTGGGGTATAAAGTGGCTAGATCTTGTGGGATGTCAACACTGTCGAATTGGATTCTTTCAGCGGGGATATTACGTTGAATTAGGACCGCCGTCTTGAGACCATTAGAATTTTGAAATGCTTTATACCATGGGAGCTTAACCATCGTGCCGGTTTCCTGCAGGGCTATAACTTCCGGCAATGTATCCTACGATTGAGTGTGCATCTGCAGGTTTCCACGTTTCTGGCGGTAGCCCCTGCAGTTCCACTGCCAGATGCGAATGACCTCAGCGCCTTTACTCGATGGGCGATTCATAGTGCGGATTCATGGCGGGGGCAAATGCGATGGGATTGGTTATATTGCGGACAATGTCTTGAATAGAGGAACGCATTTCAGAGCGAACAGCCTCATTGTGTGCCTGTAGGGCGGTTAGGCTAGCCTGCAGCATTTGATGTAAATTGGCGTATTCTGTTTTTTGCTCCAGCAGTGCTTTCTGGCAATTTATTTCGATGTTCGGCCTGTTCTTCCAGGCTAGGGGGTGGCGCGCGGGGGTCGTCAGATGTGGCTTTACGCTTCGGCGGACGAGGGCTCGCCAGCGAGTGTAGCGATCCGGAGCCTCAGGGATTTATTTTCCTGGCGGAGAGTCGCATTTTCTTGGCGAAGAAGGGTAATTTCCGCTCGAATGGCGGATAGTTCTTTGATAATGTCGCGGGAGGGGACAAAAGGCGGGGAGGTGGGTTGCGACGAGCAGCGCGAGGGGGTGCTGGAATAGCTCACCTTGTGCTCGTTGCCCTGGGGCTGCTGTTTCCGAGGCTTGTGTTCGGCACGGTCTCCGCTGGTTCCCCTGCATCACGGGATGGGTTTCTTCGATCCTTGGCGCCCCGAGCCTGGCGCTCGGAGTGGTTGGGGCTGGTTGCGTGATTGCATCCAGGAAAATCGGCGGGCCCGTCGTCCGGAGCTTTGGGAGTTTTCTTCTGAAACAAGATGAGCGTACGAGGGGGACCGCTTGCGGGGCTGGAAGCGTCGGGGGCAGTCCGCGGAGCCCGTGACGTGAGGGCCCTCGCACACTATGCACCGGGGGGTGCACGGGTGGTTTTCAGCGGGATTCGTCGCACCGCAGCTGGAGCACCGCGGAGGGGTCCTGATGTTCGGGCATACATCTTGCCGGTGCCCGATTTGCCAGCAGACCGCGCATGCCTCCGTCTTGCGACGGCAAGGCTTCTGTCGGTACGTCGCTTCCCTGTATCGCACCCAGAAAGGGACTCGGTGACCATCAAACAAGATTTGCGCCATGTTGGAGGTGTTGAGACGTTTAGCGTCAAGAATTGGTAATCCCGGGTTGTAACTGAAAATACTGTCCAACACTTGTTCCGGGCTGTCGTCCTCGGGAACACTGAAGATGACTCCTGTGGTGGTATTAGCTGGCGCAGACACATGGGCAGCTATTCCGTATTGTTGACCTCGAAGCACGAGAAACTTAATTTCGGCGTATCGGGTCGCACGGTCTTCTGAAGGTGTGCTTATAAGGAGATAATTCGCCACGTTGTGTATCCTATTCTGATCTTCACGGTTCGGCGCCACGTCCCGCTTGGGCCTGTATTGCGTCCGCTAGGGTGGCTTGTGCTACCGACGAAAGTGCAAGTCCTCATCGGGGGCGCAAGACGATTGTGACATCAGAACCTGGGAGAGACGAAGCCGGTGGCGGCCGACGCGGGGAACGCTTCTCTTGCTTCGGTGCTCGTGGCTCCAGTCGACGCACATGCTTGGTCGCGCAAGGCGTGTTGCCGGTGACGAACTGTAGCCCAGCCAGGCTGCTGCAACTCCTCGGGGTCGATATCCACTCCTTCCACGGCGTTTTCCATGCTGGTTATTGTGCTGAGCGGCGATGCGCCGAAGCTGGCGCGGCCGCTTGCAGGTGTTGCGCCGGCAGCGATGGCGACTTCCCTAGGCCTGTCAGGCCTAGCGGAGCAGGTGGCGTGGCAGATTTCCGAATGGTTGTAACTGACCGTTGGGGTGGGCCACGGCCAGGATGTTGGTGTCCTCGGAATCCGTGCGACTTGCCGGTTCACGTGGTGCACAAACTGGCAACGTGAATGGGTGTCAAACGGCAAGACAGGAGTCCAAAAGCGGAGCCGATGAGGAATGCCTTCGCATCGTGCGGCCCCCTAGCGGCCTTTCTCCTTTGAAGCGCGAAGCTCTCTAGCGCGAGGCGTAAACGAGTTTCCCGGTGTTTTAGTACCATGACTACATGAGACGACGATTAAAAACTCCCACCTCCCCTCGCGGGAAACCCTGTGTAGATGCGACGCATAGGGGGTTCACGGCACGTTTCCATTGAAGGCAGCGTAGGACAGCGGAGGAACGGCACTGGAACGATGGAGCGGAGCGGCGCAGGCACCGCGTTTTATAGCGCGCATAACGGTGAGGGGACGCGCCGGCGCCAGTGCGTCTGCCGCGGCTATGACGCAACACAATCCAACACAATTCGCTTTAATCCAATCCAAATCCAATCCAACCCAATCCAATACAATGCCCCTCGCGAGAGAGTGTTCGCTATCGGAGAGGAGAGGGGGTGAGCGGCGGAGAGCGAAGCTCGCGCGGCGAGGAGAATGGGGGAGGGGTGGACGCTCACGACGACGCCGACGCCGGATGCAGGGACAAGGCGGGTGAATGAGATGCCTTCGCATCTAAAACAACGACGACGATTACGACAACGACGACGATAGGAGACGCCAACAGCCCGAGCCCCTAAGGGGCTTCGTCCCTAAAAAAACACCGGGACACTCGTTTGCACCTCGCGTTGGAACGCTTCGTAACGCGGACTGAAAGAACAATGGGACATTCGTTCACGCCTCGCGCTAGAACGCTTCGTCCTTTAAAGACACGAGACTTTTACAGCAAAGACTTTTACAGCAAAGCTGTATACCTCTACCTCCCAACGGTTTCATCTCCGTGGGCAAAAACACCAAGGCGCCAAGAATATATGCACTGCTTGCTTCGCACCTCCCCAGGTTTCACGTTAGTGGAGATGGCCCGGGATTTCTTTAACAGATACAAATAATAATAGAGATAGCATGAAGAGATAGTTAGAGATAGATGATAGAGATAGCGTATGATGCACACTTATTCCTTTTTCAAAAAAACTGCATCCCTCGACCTTGCAGGCACTACGTATTACGTCTTGGAAGGAAAAACAGCACTAAAGCGGATAACACATGCATGAAAGGCAGTCCCGTCCCACACTGTCCAATTCGCCCAAAGTTCGTCCTTTCTGCTTGTTCTGCAGTTTTCAGCCCTGGTTTGTTTTCCGGGGTGCACTTTTACTGACTGCCCCACTCCCTACTCTATACTGCTCCTCTCGCTCCGGAGGGGGTGTACGGCTGTCGACGAATAAAAGCGCATACCCCCCCCCCCCCCCCCGTGCTTATCTCGTCAAAAGATTCCGCAATGTATAGGGCATAGAACGGTGACCGCGCGCGGTCAGGCGGAACGATGACATTAATTGTTACGCACACTTCCGGGACAGCTATCGCAAAATGTATTCCAGTGATCACAGCAACAATGCAATGGTTGCGGGTTAACTAAAGCTTACTTTTAATGAAATCGTGGCTTACAGCCTCGAGAAGGTGACAGCTAACAAATTATTCCAGGTGACCAAATAATCGAATTTATTGGTAGCATTTACGTGGCTGCTGTAGGACTTTCTTTCTTATGCCACACCGCTCGTATTAACGCTGGTATTTAACTGCGCTAGTTCGCACGCCTAACTCCCGGGTTTGAAGGGTAGCGCCTAACCCTGTATATGCAAAGCGAAAGCTTGATTTGGCGTGGTTAAGTCTCGGTTTCGCTTGGTTAAATATTACACCATTCGTCCAAAGCCCGCCTTCGTACGGTTGTGATCCCGCTTCTCGCCGGGCGATATCTGCGGGGTGGTCAGACGCCGCTGATCGCAGACGGCTCAGAGCCTCCAGCTGCCGCGCAACGCTCGGAGAAGACGGCCCGAGCCCGCTCTCATTCATGGTCAAGCTCGCAGTCAAGCTCGCATGCACTGGGCGAGTCGAGTGGTCAGGCGCGAACCAGCTGCGGAGAGCGCATGCGCCAAGCCGGCAGCGGCGGCTGCAGCGGCCGGCAGCGGCGAACGCGGCTCGCGGGCCTCTGCGGAGATCGGCCCGGCGAGTCACGTGATTCGCAGTTGCGATCAAATGAAGGTCAAATCCACCGCAACGGCGAAAACCCTCGACGGGTTTAGTAAAGCTTTGCTTTAAAACGGAAAGGCTGAACATATATCTCAACGTTATATTTCTTGGCGGTGGCTTTTGTGCAACCCCTAGGACAACATAAGGTCTGGGCGAGAAAGTAGCTGGTAAATCGTCTCTATTTCATCTGTTCTCTAGTATTTCGCCCAACTGTATAAAGTTTGCTTTGAAATCGCCCCACTGTTACAGGGAAACAGCAGCATTTTGAATTTTTAAAGCGAAGCTTTTTACCTGTACTCCCCAAGGGTTCTGTCGCGACCGTTGGTATCAACAGAAAACCCCCGCGAACAAATAAAGAAGTTACTGGCACCGCCAGGAATCTAGCCAGAAACGGAGCGAGAGCCCGTTGTCTTACCGATTGAGCTACGAGCCCACGCGGACACGGAGGAGACAGACTCTGGACTCACCGAGCACATCTGTGGGTTTACCACCCCCTGCGCTCTCGCTGACTGCCACGTGATAGCGTCACGCGAGCTCTCGCGCCGCTCTGCGCTCCGCCCATGGCCCGTGTAGCGCCCGTGGGCACGCCTTGCGCATGCGCTAAGACTAAGAAAAATTAAAGGAAGCTACGCCAACGCATGGCCTCTCACTTCTCCTCGGTCTCTGCCGCTGATCGCATTTCCTCCGTCGGCGGCGGCAGGACGGCGGCGAAGTGAGATCGTGTAACACCGGGTTTGAGCTACCTTTACTTTTATAAAAAAAAAGTTTCCACTCATGCGCTTCACCAATACAACTCAACCAACCACCATTCATGGATCATGGCATCGATTCACCTTAGCAAAAAATATCTCTTTGAAGTAATAAAGGGTGTGGTTAAGTGCATTTCACTTGTTTCTGGTTTCACCCTTCGTAGAGCCACGTGTGTGAATTCAAGTGACGTCGCATGGGTGATTGTTGTGGGTGTCGTTTGCAGCTTCGCTTTACAACCATTTTCACAGGGTGGATTGGCACGCATTTTTTTTTTGTATTTTGTCTGTATTGTAGTTTTAAACTAATAGATCTTTTTTTTTCTCAGCTGGTAATTCAACTTAAACGTCGAACCGGGACCGGCACAAGCTTCCCAACCAGTGCGAACCGGTATTTTTTCGGTATATATATATATATATATATATATATATATATATATATATATATATATAAGAAAAGAAAACTTTGAACAAGGTAAAAGCACGATTGTTGCCAACGTTTCAGCAAAGAGACGTCTCTTTGCTGAAACGTTGGCAACAATCGTGCTTTTACATTGTTCAAAGTTTTCTTTTCTTGTGTTCTCTACCATCTTCAAAAGTTCAACTGCTCCCTATCTCCCTATATATATATATATATATATATATATATATATATATATATATATATATATATATATATATATATATATATATATATATATATATATATATATATATATATATATATATAAAGAAGATGAAGAGTGGTCCTCCAGTCGACACGTCAGTAAACCACTGCTTTTGTTTTTAATCGTGCGTCTACCATTTTCTCAACTATATATATATATATATGGAATCAGAATGTTAAATGTGGGGCTCTTTGAATTTCGACAGAAATGCGGTAGGTCATTGAAACAGATGAATTTTGAAAGACAAAATTCTTCAAAATTCTTCATATGTTTCAATGACTTACCGCATTCTCCCCTTTGCTTTCCGAGGCATTCTTGACTGCCCACCTTTATTTCTCTCTGTGTGTGTATTATATATATGTATAAGTAGGAACAGTGTTTTCAGGGCACTTCTAATGATTTCGTATGCAACCACAGCTTTTCCTTGCGAGCATGGAGAAAGTGGGATCACGCACCAGCTAAGAGCAGTCACGAAGCTGTTTTCAAGACTCGAAGAGAGTGAAGCCAAGCAGTCGGCAAAGAACTCACCTTCTGACGGGAGTCGTCGGGCGATCGGAGGTTCGGGAAATAAAGCGGTGACAAGGGCCCTCCGGGGAGATCTGAAATTAAATGATCCGCAGTTAAATGCACAGCTAAAACGCCGGAGCGCTGAGATTCAGGAGCACGTCAAAGATACCCAGGTGGTCTAAATGATCGGGAGCCCTCCACTGCGGCGTGCCTCACAGCCCAGGTGAGCATTGGCGCGTAAGACCCTAAATTGAAAAAAAAAAAAAAAAAAAAAAAAAAAAAAAACCCTGCACAGCCTGACTCACCCTTTCTGGATTTTTAGAAAGGGCTTGTCACGACGACTGCTAAGCACTGATTTCGTACGAGCCAGAACCACGGCATAGCATAAAAGTATGAGATCCGTAGTCTCAGGATTCGAATTAATCTATAGGCCACTGGAACCCGGGGTACTTAACGTAAAAAACCTCGTTAAAAACATGCGTGAGTACACACATGCCGAAACACGAACACGACGGACACAATGCAAGAAAACAGGCAGTTGATGTCATCTATCATCACACTAGGTAAGGCTTGGTGCATGGGTAAAACCGCATTATGTTTTGATTTCGCAGCCCCCAAAAGAAGAACTTTCGGTTGGATGGAACGACCAGGAGTCGACGGACTTGTTAGTCCTTGGCAATGCTGATTTCCCGCCAAAAGATGGCGCGGCAAAGGTGACTCAGAGCAGCACGCTTCACCGGCTGTGGCCGCAGAAAGCGCCTCGCGCGACGAGAGCCGTCCCAGCATATGTGAACGATGCGCAGCCTCTGGCGATCTCACGAGAAGCCCTGTCTGGGACGAAGCAACAGCACCAGGTGCGAAGGAGTGCACGAACTACTCCAGCGGCGCCTAGCTGTCCGCTGGCAAGCACCATCAAACACCCAGGGACCGCCACTTCGCAATCGACAGACGAACCTTGGTGCCTGGCTCTTCTGCGGACACCGTGCAGACCCCCGTACTTTGAGAGCGACAACAGTGCGGTCATATCGAACACGCCGGTTTCTGGTCGCATTCTGCAGACGGTCATGCGAGACAGGCCCTGGTGAGCGAGGGCCGCAGTCGGCTGTCCCGCGCCGTATCACGTTGCGCCCCTGACGTGAGCAGCAGCTGCGACACGTCGGCGCGTACCGCGTCTCCTCCCCACCAGGCCCACCGGGGTCGGATGCCGCGCGCGGTGAGGCCTCACCCCCCGGCCCGCCAGATTTCGAAATGATGGGACCGCAGCCTCCCAATGAGTTTCTAGACGCCTATGGCCCTATTCTGTCTGAACTTCTCGGCCGGTGTCGGCTGCGTTGTCAGCGCCAACGTCGGGCCGAACTCGTACAGGAACGCAGCGGCCGCGCGCTTTTCGGGTGTACGCTCCTTCCCTCGAGAACTGCCGGCGTGGCCCTCGTGGTGCCTTCCATGGGCCACTAGAAGCCACGGTTCACAACATCGAACGAGAACGTTAGACTCAGAAGCGGAAACTTCTACCACCAGATCTTGGTGCGTCGACTCCAAGGGGGATGGGCGTTGGATTGAACGCGTCGTGGGATTCACACGATGTACGAGGAGTGCGCCAACATCACGCCGAGACCAACTTTCCGGCTAGCATTCGATGGCTGCAGCAAAGTCCTCGTGCAATCACCGGCACTGCGAAACGAAATAAATTCGTTGCACCCAACACGGAACTTTGCGCATGAATGGAGCCACCGCGCTACCGCCGCCTGCAGCCTGTGTGTTTATGCAAGAAGACGGGCAGTCACGTGATACGAAGCGCGGTGGGGGCGGGCGGTGGATGTTCCGCCTCCCTGCGAATACGTACGGCTCCCCCTATCAAGCCCCGTAGGGGCATCGGTAAGTGCTGGAATAGAGAAGTTCCTATTTGCGAATAACAAGGCACGTGTTCGTATTCGAGGCAAGGCTACCTTGGCTCGAATACGAAAAATCGCTCGGTATTCACGCGCGGCAGGCTAGTAATCTTGCTCACGATATTGCATTGCACGCGTGCGTCCTGTTTACTCACGAAAGCTAAGCTGCGCAGCCGCCACCCACAAAAGCCAGCGTGGGACGGCATGGTTAGGCATAAATAGAACATTACTGGCGCACGATACGTACCCTCAAAAGTGCGCTTAAAGCTGAAAAACGCGTGTGGGCGGCTTATGAGGCACTGCTTGTATAACGGCTGTATTCGACACCCTGCAGCTCGAACAGAGATTGGGCGTCACGTTTCCGTGTTAGCGAATCCCGGTTTATGAAACAGCGTGGGTTGCGTGACGTATAGCGGAAGAATCATGTTTTTGCATTCCGCCTAAGATGGTTCATGGTACCCCCCCCCCCCCACGCTGTACATGCGGTGACATCTGACCGATTAGCGACGAGCTGTGTTGTTAGATGTTTGCCTCACCTTGATAGAACTATTCTGACTAGAAACTAACTTTAAAAAACTGATTGATTTCTCCGTCATGGCAATCGGTAAAACACGAAAGTGAAATGTGCAGCGAAATGCGCAGCTGAGCATTATTAGCGGGCCGGCGGCTGTCTTGTGGGTATGCTTGGTGAGCGACGTCCTGCTGGCGGGTCGCTTCTTCAAAGGTGTACTGGCGTCATTTCCGTGACGGATATGACGTCAGTGAAATCCTGGTGTATACCGGCACAAAACACTTTCGTGTTAAAATATAAAACCCGAAAACGAACAACCCTAAGTGTTACGTACTCGTTAGTACTAAATGTTGCTTCCCCGCAAGAAGACCCTGTGTGCAGGGGTGCACCCTTTACAGGCCGCTTGCTCCGTTGTACTGGCGTCATTTCCGTGACGGATATGACGTCAGCACAATCTTTGTGTATCCGGGAATAAAACACTGCCCTGTTAAAAAGAGAAGCACGTCTGTAATCCGCCATTTGTTGAGCAGTCAACTCGAAAGTTACAAGTACTTCGGAATGACACTCATGATATATAATCACGGAAGAGCTAAGATAACTTAGAACGCTTTGAGGGCTCGGCAATTTATACGATCCATTTTAGGCACAGAGATACCCAGCGCACGTTGGCGCCGCCTGTCTGAAAACTCGTTTCTCGTGTCTTCGCCAGGCAATATAAGCGAGATTACTCCGATAGCTGCATCAAGACGGCGCAGACAGCGACGCGCGGCGGCGACGGCGTATCACTGGCAGAAACGATGTGCCCCCTAGCAGCTCTGTCCGTGCGGATCGTTTACAGAAAACTGTCATCATCGGCGAAGTGAAGAGGGGGAAGTGGTAGGCCATGGAGGAAAGGAAAGCTTAGAATACGCTCCGGTGGTCACAGGCTACACCCTCTCAATTTTCTTCAGGCCTCTCCAGCCCCTCCTTTCCACAGGCACGGACGCACGGCTCCCTCTGTTGTCGATGTTGTTAGTTTGTTTCCACTGGCCGTGGCCTCCGCGATCGGCTACCGGCGGCGCGTCGCTGGCAGCAAATCGCGGAGGCCACGCACTGGCGGACTCGTCCGGGCGAGTTCTGGTGGGAATTCCACCTTTTGGTGAGCGGCAAGCCGCTGCCTCGGTCTTTCAATGTGCTGTTCGTGCAGTATTTCATTACTCGCCCAAGTCTGTCGGTCCTCTTCCTTTTGTGGCGTGCGTACGTGTAGAAGCCTTCGAATGGAAAGTGTGCAAGCAATTCAACGCTGAACACCTGCTGTGTCGCAACGAGGGCAACTTCGTGAAACATGGGCCGGTGCTGTGTTGCCGGGTGCCGCGGAAGTAATAATAATGGCCCCAAAGTGCGTGTTTATTGCTTTCCAAGAGACGAAGCGCAGAAGAAAGCGTGGTTGCGGGCCTTTCCACGAAAGGATTTCACACCTACAATACATTCGAGGGTAAGGCACTGCAATTTTGTTGCATAGGAGCCAGGAATTTTCTTGACTCCCGGGAATGCGCGCTTCGTAGGCAATGAGAGAACGTGTGGGTCGGTCAGCAAACGTTTATTTCCGTGGATGCATCAGGCTGTGCGACACATTTGTGCACTGATAGGTATCGTTCTGCGGACGCTGGTACGAACGTCATTCTCACATTTTAGCTCGTATGAGTTGATGATTACCCTTATCAATACAACTTACGCAGGTCTGCTTTCTGTGTGCAGGTGTGTGAGCTGCATTTCCATGAAGACGACTTCGTCACGACATTGTCTCACCAAGAAGAACAGACAGGCAGAACAACAGAGGTGAAGCGCGACAGACTGAACTTGAAGAAAGGTGAATTCTGTCTTCCCTAACTGCCCGAAACACTTGTCGTCAACACAAGTTCGCAGCGAGTCGCCTCAGTCCAAGAAAGCAAGGAGGGAAAATGCTGCCCTGCAGGAGGCGATTCGACAATCGCTTCAATCTAATGAACTTGAACAGAAAAGAAACAAAGTTTCATCGTATGAAGAGTTGAAAGCTAGGCTGTCCGGGATTTGCAACACAAATGTTTGGACGATATCTGTAAATGAGCAATGCGTTAGGTTTCTTCTCATTGAGGACGATCCTTCAACTAGTGTGAAATGCGCCTTGGTAGTTCTCCCAGATCTGTCGCTTTCCGTTTTCCTGAATGGAGTGAGGCTTCAATCGCTTCCTTCGGGCAGTGCTCTGCCAGGTCAAGTGTGCGATACCTCCAGTTTGTCCTCGCTCCTAGAGGAGCTCGAGAAACGCTTGTTTGATATACCTGGAGTGACCCAAGACTCGAATGGGACCAAAGTATTGCAGTTTGTCACTTCACTTCTTCAGGGAATCATTGAAGACAGTGACAGGCCGAAAGAACGCACACATTTGCTGAAATTTCTCGTTGAGCAGATAGAGCTTCTCCTCGCGAAGCAGCCAGTGTATAGTGCAGAACTGCTGGTATTTGCCAGCATTATGCATTCGATTTCTCCTCACGCATATAACTTCACAAGCGCTGCATCAAGGATGATTTTGCCCCATCCTTCCACACTCCGTCGTGTTTGCTCAAATTACAAAGCTGACCTCCTTCTGGGGCAAAGGCTTTTCCTACATCCGAGAGAGAGTGAAGTCAATGAAAGATCGCGAGAAGACAGTGACCCTGATGACTGACGAGATCCCCATCAAACCATACTTCGACTACAAGGGAGGCACAATTGTGAGATCATCAGCCCAATCCACGGAACCAGCCACCACAGCCCGTGTGCTCATGATACAGTCGCTGCTTTCCCCAAACAAGGACATCATCCACATACTACCTGTGAGCAAACTGAGCGCTGAAGTTTTGCACGAGCATGCCAAACATAATCCTAAGTGTTGAGAAAATAGGGCTTAAAGGTATCGCTGTAATAACTGACAACAATGCTCTGAACCGCAAGATGATGTCCTCCTTTGCCGCAAGCCCTCAAGTGAGCATTGTTTATCCCCATCCAGCGGATAACACTCGCCCTCTTTCTACGTTGTCGATCCATGTGCATCTGTTGAAGTGCGTCAGGAACAATTGGATTAACCAGAAAAATCCTGGAACATGCCTTTATTTCCCTGAAATGGACTTGAGTGGCAAAATGCCTGAAGGGCCTCCTCGTATGGAAGCTGCATCTTTTTCAGCTGTCCGGCAGCTTTATTCAGAGAAAACGTCGCTTGTGAAGGCCGACTACAGACTGAATGCAAAAGCCGTGAATCCAACCTCTTTGGAGCGGCAGAATGTAAGGCTTGTTTTAGATGTTGCTGTAAATCCATTTGTGTCAAACGCACTCAGGACGCATGGTTCCACGTTCAAGATTGCTCAAGCTGAGTCTCCGCTCTTTTCACTGACATTATCCTCACATGGTGACGAATAGTCAATGTTATGACACCTTGCAAAGGAGTGGACGTTCCTGAGTTCCATTGTCGACTGGCTGGTCGCTTGGGCGAGCATTAACACCAGCCGTGGCTCGCTGACAAAAGAGACACACAGTGCTTTGCGATTGACGTGCTATTCTCTGGTAGAACTCTCGCGCTACTGCTTGGAAGAACTTCACTTCAAGTACGTCTTGCTGGGCAAGTTTCAGACGGATGCGCTAGAGGACCGCTTTGGCCGTTACCGTCAGCTAGCAGAAGCGCAGTACCACATTTCGGTGCGCCAACTTTATGAGTGTGAGAAGAAGCTTCGTCTTCAAAAACTTTTGATATTTCCTCGCGAGGAGGCTGAGTGTGGAGACACCAACGAAGATCTTCTGGCGTGCAACGTTTCTGTGTCTGTCACTGACGATGATATCACAAGCGGCCACTCCGATATGGATGCTATAGTTTATATTGCAGGGTACGCGGCTCATTCTGCTTCAAAGAAGCTTTCTTTTACTTGTTTCAGCACGTTGGTTATTGAAAACCACGAGATAGAATCGGAAAACACTGCCATGATAGCTAACCTGACGAGAGGAGGCCTAGAATTTCCACAGCCATGGACAGTTAATATGGTACTGATTACAAAACTAGTTGCAGAAAACTTGTCTTTTGGAGAAAACGCGAACTATTTTCTCTCCTGTAGCAATCAACGTGGCGTTGCGACTTCGCAGACGATTTCCCTACTGGAAGAACCAAACATCGAGACGTGTGAAAATTGCCAGACTGCTCAAATTCTTACAGGCTTGGTAGTTCACGTTGCAACCAATGTAGTTTTAAACAACTTTTGCAAGCTCAGAAATGACATCATACAAGGCAATGCGCAGAAGAAGGCCGCAGCCCGCAAAGCAGCAACTCTGAAGAAGTAAAGCGTTTTTCCTGACGCAATAACAATGTTTTTGCGAACACTTCATTGGTTTCTGATTATAACGGTTGGATTACCTATCCAGTATTTCAGTGGTGCACACAAAGGCTACATATATGACATGGCTTGATAGCAGTTTGCACCCATTAACACACACGGTATAACTTCTTCAGCCCAGCAATATTCTTTGTGTCTGAACGACGAGTTTTACCAGCAAAGCACAATAATTTATAAAAACTTCGAATAATGTGCAGTGCTGTCGTGTGGTCAGGTATATATTAAATTGTTTAAAATAATGGATTAAAAACTGAATAGATGCTCAAAGCTGGAATATTCTTCAGTTCAATGCATTGCGCTATAAAATAAACACCCATAAATAAAGCACATAAAATGGTAGTCCTAAGCATGAACAAACTATGACATTTAATGTTTGCAGCAACCACGAAAGAAATATGAGCGGAATCACTATACCAGACAGTTCAGAACTTCTTAGCAGCTAACTGTGGCAGTAACCGAACTACAGGCCAAACGGGCGCGACGCTCTAAAATAGCGGAACGAAACGCCCGAAAGGTCCCTTAGCGTGACGTCATGGGACCGCTGGAAAGGCCTTAGCAAAATAGAGAGGGTGTTGCCACAGGCGCATCCGGAAAGTATGGAAGAAGTCACGTGGGTTTTTTTTTTTTTTTTCGCGCTCATCGGAAGCCACTGCCAACCACGAGAGAGAGAAAAAACCTTTAATGAAACCTGAAGAGGTCCGCCCCACTAACGGTAGGGCTTGCTACTCCATATGGGGGTGAATACAGTGAGATGAAAGGCGAGAAAATAGAGAGAAAGAGGAAAAAATAAATAAAGGGGAGTGAGATTTGCACACATACATAAAATGTATATGTTCAGAGGGTTCACAGGACCTCCTGCAGCCGTTTCCACAAGAAAATTAAAGTTTTTGTCCCCGGCACTGCCTCGCAATGATTTCGCCAGGGTCCAAAGAAGTGGGAAAGTTCTAGAGCACTTCCACGTCGGAGTGCCTTCGATGCTGTTTCCCGTTAACTGGCATATCGCGGCAAGGCGCCTAATAGGTGCCTAATGTCCTCAGTCATAGAGCATACTGGACACAATGGCGATTAAGCAA
Source organism: Haemaphysalis longicornis (assembly GCF_048455015.1). Taxonomy (NCBI): domain Eukaryota; kingdom Metazoa; phylum Arthropoda; class Arachnida; order Ixodida; family Ixodidae; genus Haemaphysalis; species Haemaphysalis longicornis. The sequence continues at coordinate 469,025,566 of NW_027526203.1, forward strand.
GAAGCTTCGGGTGTAGGCAACGCTCAGTCGCAGCCGGTGTAGCACACCTTCAGTGCGCTTGGACAGACCCCACGGGTGCCGGAAATCGCACATGGAGGGGCGCGTACCTTCCCAGAAGATATTTCCAAGCCGGCAGCTGGAGGTTCCATCATAGGTCAAATGCACCTGCCTTGCTATCCTCGTTGTAGAACGGGATTCCAACGCAGCTCTTCAGCTCTGTGAAGAACGGCCACACAGGCCTGCCGCTACCGGGACGAGGGATACTCGGCACGCCTTCCTAAGGCACATAGTATGTCCCGATCTGTCGATAGGCCTTGTCAACCGGCTTGCGAGGAATACAGCTCTCAAACGCAAGCTGAGAAACGGCTAACCGCAATCAAACCTTTCCCAGTTCGACACCCGGCCGTGGCATTATGCACCCCCCCCCCCTCCCCCCCACTAGACGCGCGAGTGCCGGCATTTTGTTGCCACGCTACTTACATAAGCTGAGTTTTATAAGCCGCCTGCTGGGAGCGCATAATCGGCTTCGCTATGTAACGCAACCCGCGCATGCCACATCCCGCCCCCGCTTACGTTGGAGGCGGCTACGAAGCACACGTGCAGGACTCTTACGAAATGAACTCCCTGGGCAAGAAGAGCGCGCATATACTCCCAAGTGGGAGCACGAGATGGGGTCTACAACCGCTGAACTCTGCAATTCCAGATCTCGGGCCAGGATTTCTTAAAGGGGCCATGCAGACAAAACACAAGATTGGCTCACTCGAAAGGTTGCCTCGTTAGAATCATGCTGACACCACTTTTAACGTAAACTTCGCTCAAGTAAGCTATGTAATTAGGAAAAAAAGGGAATGGCCATTCCACTCACCAGCTCATTTCCCGCAACAGAACATATGATGTCATTGTCATATGCGCCAAGCTGTGCGATAGGCTGAGGCCGACAAAAGCAAACAAAGTTAGGCAGGGCTTAAAAGCTTGCCCAGCGAGCTATTTTCGCTTAAGTGTAATGCATATTTATTTTATAGCAGTAAGAATGGTAAGGTGAAACAATGGAAGTTACAAAAGTTACGAAAGTACATTTAAACATGGAAGTACCAGTGCGTATTGCTGTTGGTACTGCGTGCACTATGAGTGTTACAGCTACACAGCTGTCCGGCGCTTTGTGGTTGCCCCACTCCGACACTGGCCAATTGGCGTAAGCGAAATTGTCTTGCGTGACCCTGTTTGGCAAGCATGCCCCATGTTTCACGAGACAATTACTACCTGCCGTAACAAAAACAAGCCAGGTGCAAATACGGTCAGAAACAAAGCAAAGACAGAATGCAGTCCTGCCGAGTATGGTGGCGCCATCTACGAGGACTTACGGTAAACAAGGCGTACGGAAGTCCACTGCAGAATGAACAGCGCGCTAACATTCGCTTGAAGACCTGTCCTGGTTAAGTCATCACAGACGTCACGAAAGGCGCGATTTGGCGGGGGATCAAAATTCCAACTTAAATTGATTAATTTCTCAGTGATTAAAGCATCGTTTACTGCCGGGAAATCGATGTGGGCACTATTGAACACCAAATCTTTGGAACAAGACAAGCATGCATTTTGTCTGCATGGCCCCTTTAAGTTCAGCAACGTCATCGATCTCGGGAAGTGCTAACGATCATGAATTGACGTGCCGAGACGGGGCCGAAATTCTATTCAGAAAACTAAAGCAACTTAGCAGCCCCTGCAGAACTGAACTCTTTTTTTCGAAATAAGCTCCCCCCTCCCCCCTTCCCTTTTGAGGATAGCGCACGACACGTGCTGCCTCCGAGCAGTATTGCCACCATGTGAAATGATCAATCGACGGCGACAAACTCGGCCGCCAAATCATATAGTAGTCCCAACATATTTGCCACTCTGCACTCCTTGTCAAGGTCCCAGCACGTTATTGCGCTACATCACTGGTCTTCGAGTACGGTATGTGTCCAACGTTTTGTGAAAACAAAAACGCGTGCGTTCACATCTGAATCCGGAGCCCACATAATTCGAATCCGGAGCCCAATTTCGTAACCGAATACGAAGCAATGTGTTTTTCACGCTCAGATCTTGCACACTACCCCGAAGAAACCGCACAAACAACGCAGGGACCAACCAGCATCGTCCGCAACGCGTCATATAGCGGTGCTGCCCCCACCCACTTCGGTGCGGGGATTAAAAAGCCACTGTACTTGTCTTCGTCTACATACCGCCAACTGCATAACGCTTGTGTGCATGACCGTCGGGTTTGCATGGATGCGTGCGGCACAGACGTAAGGACACGCTACGGACGCGGCACAGTCGGAAGGCATCATGGGTGAGCGGACGCATTGCCGCCACCGCCTGGAGCCACGTCGCCCTCGTAGAGCGCCACCTCGGCGGCGCTTTCGCAGCGCTCGTCAGCGTGAAAACGGCCCGGAAAAGGACGTGCCGGCAGTCTTTACTACTAGGAAGCGACTTGACTCAACGCGTGTGTCCTTCCCTACGCAGCAGCAGGATGTACTTCCGAAAGAAGAACGCCAGAAAACCCCGGAGCAGCACCCGGGCTATGAGGTGCGCCGTAGTGGAGACCACGTGCGCCAGAATCTCAGAATCTCGATGCACGCCAGAAAAGACCGAGCGGCCCGCGCGCGCAGCAGCAGCACAGCGGCGCGTCGAAAGGGCCGCATGGCAGGAGGGCTGCCAGCGGAGGAGGGCCGCGCAACAAAGCGCAAGCGCGGGGTCGCCCAAGTCATTTCATCGGAACCCCCTCGGCGCTCCCCCGTATCCAAAACTCCCCCTCGCGCGCGGCCGAGGCAGGAGCGAGCGGCGCCTCGAACCTCGGAGGTTTTGACCACGAATCAATAGAGCGCATGCGCAGCCAGACTAGCGGGAAGGGCACCAAAAACAAATCGCCCAAGCGGCAGGAACACAGCGCACCGCCGTTCGCGTCCCCTCGCGCTTAATTATACATGCCGCTTTATAATAAAGGCGCCAGCGAAACGGTCGGCAGCCATGTAGCAGCGCGCGCGTAAAGACGTCACAGAGCAGCAAAAAAGCGCCACCGCACGCGTGAAGAGCTTTCACATGCGACTCAAAAATTCGCCTACGAACGCCGGTAACTGGGGCTCCAGTGAACCGAAAAAGCAAAGCGTCCGAATAACTTGGTTGCCCAATTACCGAGGAGCAACCAATGAAATAACGAACAGGAATCGTGAGAGCAGTTCGATGTATTCGAAGCTTCGTTATGACGAGTCAACAAGTTTCGAAATCACGGGATTTACAGTGTACAGTGAATTACAGTAGTGGTAAAAAAGCCTGCGCGCGTCGCTGAAGCGAAAACAAACATGGCAGTCAGCTAGGGAGGGGCCAAATGCTTTCCGCGAAGTGGTGGAGTGGTTTCCGCCCCAACATGTTCTTGGTCCGAATACCGACACGTCAAAAACTCTGCGCAATGTTGTTATACCGGTTCTTGTTATATACCGTCTTCATACTTTCAGCTCACGGTTGCAGTCAGCAGTTGCTGCAGACTTGCTGTGTTTTCTGTGGCGTGGACAGTAGGGGCCCCGCGGGTGCCACCACGGTGCCGTACCGTGGCAAGTTTTAATTCAAAAATATCCAATCCTTAAAATTAAAGCCCGTTTAAATAAATAAAGAAATAACGAAATTCTACCACTGCTGAAGAATGACTCATTTGTGTGTGAATAGTTTTCTGCACGACGGCGGCCGCTTTTCTATGGAGGCGAAAAGTAAAAACGCCCGTGTGTACGATCGAGAATCAATCAAGAACTTAAGAATAGCGGCAGCCGCTAGTCCTTAGTAGGGATATGAGCAGTTGAAAAAAAAAAAAGAAGAACGCTAGAAGACTTTTTTTTTTTTTTTTTTGACCAGGAAAAAAAAAATTTGTTGTGATGCGACCAATGTGCAGCGAGGGAAACGCTTTCTGAAATCAGTGCCTTGACGTGAAATCGTGCGCAGATTTAGATTCTGAGAGCGGAAACTCTGCTGGGATACGATTTAACAAAACGTGTTGCTGGGCTATAGTTGGTACAGTCTTTGTCAAAATTTTGTGGGCCACGGCAACCGTGGCCGGAGCAGCGCGCGGCCGAACAGGGGCGCTGCGCTTGCCGTTGTCGGCTGGTTGCGCGGCTAAAGAGAGAACTTTAGCTCTTGCTTTTGTAGTGTGTCCGGCGTGACAAGTGCTGCGCAAAGTGCCTGCGCTGAAGCGAAGTGCGCCTTCTCTGAGAAACCGGCCCCGCTGCACTTATCGCGCCAGCCATACTACGAAAGGAAGCGCGAAAGTTAACCAGCCGACAGCGGCAAGCGCAGCGCCCCTGCTCGGCCGCGCGCCTGCTCCGGCCACGGTCGCCGTGGCCCACAAAATTTTGACAAAGACTGTACATACTTCGCGCCTGTATCTGCCTTATCTTGTCGTCGTCGTCCGCGTCTGGTTTGCGCCGCGTTTTCTTCTTTCTTTAAGTCATCCTGCACTCAAGCCCCATGAGTGATTCGAAGGCGAAAGCCAGCGATTACCGAGGACTTCTTCACTGCTGTATGGCGTGCTTGCGGTGCCGCCGCGTTCACCTGTCCGTGATCTTGTTCCATCCTGGTACGGCACAGGGTTAGTGCTGTAGGTAACACACTTGGCTGCGGCTCTTGGCGACCCGGGTTCAAATCATATTCGAACCCATTCGATGTATGTTTTGTTTGCTTATTTTATTTTTACAGCGGCCGTAATTTGGTTTCATTCGTGTATGTAGTCGCCAGCAACTACGGCCACTTTTCGCGTTTGATAACACGTTTTATAGACCTGTGAGAAATCGACTTCTTTCAATTTTTCGTATTTTTCTGGGGGGAAAAACACGAAAAGAACCGGTTTTTTTTTTCACGCCCCTCAAATTTCATGAAAACGTACAGATCTAGTCTTATGCTGAACTTGAACAGCTGAACTTGAAGATTCTCCCTGCGACACGGGCGCGCGTGTCGCAGGGAGCATCTTCAAGTTCAGCTGCCGCAAGACGAGACGCGCGCAGGCAGCTTTGTGACGCAATCGGAATCCAATTGCTTATACGACGCGGCAGAGCAACCGCCGATGCCAACGGACAATGGAGCCACCACAGAACCCCAAAGGGCCTGTCCTGCGACCAGCCCGGTGGCGGCACGGGCTCGCGGTGTGCAGGCTCTTCTGGGCATACCAGGCAGGCAGTTGGTAGGCAGGCAGGGCGCGCTGTCATCGATTGGCCAGGCCTCCGAGCACAGCTGCAGGCCCCGACATGACCGGCGGCCCCAACTGTTACGACTGCCCCCCCCCCCCCCCCTCGAAAAGGAGGCACTTCCACAGGCACGATATTGCAACCACCGTAGCCACAGGGCTAGCGGTGCATTTACGGGTGATGCCCACAGGCAAGCGGCTCACCCTCCGCCACCGTGGTAGCGTGCAGAAATGTTCACTGGAACCCGCGAGCGGTTGCTTTGTTGTGCCCTGCTATGCCCCGGGTAGAGTAAACTAGAAGATAGAGTGGCTCAAACGCCCCATAGGTCCATGTATTAAAAGCGAGGCAAAAAAAAAGTGGCCGAACCGTTTAGGGGCGCTGCGAGCGTTACCCCTCCATGGTGGCGCAACGGATACAGTACTCGGCTCCTACGCGAAATATACCCCTACGCGGCAGTCCTTTTTTTCTTTTTTAGTTGGTTAAACTTTTAGAGCTGTAACATTGCCAGTGGCTTTTGTTTTACTGCGGAAAAAAGATAGCATACGCTAACCCCATTTGCAAATCAAGAGCTGGCCTTTCTGTTTTACTAAACAGAACCTTTTTGCGTGCGCCGTGATTAAGATGTCCATGAAACGAGTGTTGTGTTAATGCGATTTTTGAAGGTGCAACAAGGCTGAATTCATGCGCGTCGCTTACAAATGAAGGTCGCGGTATACATTTAAATAAAAAAAGAATTTAATGATGACGCCGTTTCTGTGAAACGATATCTGCCGAGGTTAGTGTGCCTGATTAAGCTGCGTCTCTATGCTCACCAAAACGGCATGTGCAAAAATTCTAAAATTTATCAAATGCGACCAGAGACAGCACAATAAAATTACAAACATTTAGTTTTCAACGGGGACCATTGACCTCGACATAGAAAAATTCTCGATTCGTGCAAGCTTGCCGAAAAATTACTCGACGCATCGGTGCCGAGTCACTTATACAACGGACACGCTGAGCAGAACCCTAAACAATGGCATTTCCTTTTATCTAGAGTTACAATGACAATTAAGCTTGCCTCTTGCCTTATCAGCTGTAAGTCGCCCAGTTTCAAAGGCGGTAAATAAAAGCAGAGCACAAAGATGGCCGCAGGCACGGCGTGCGCAGCTGTGCAGACGAAGGTACAGATGGGGTAATCTTTGGTATTCATTTAGCAAATTCTGGCGCAATTAGCTCTTAATATTAAATCATTCGGCCACACAAACAATAACTGTGCATTTTCGTTTGTGTGTGCGTGTTATTGCCGATAACATGTGTCGTCTGGCGCGTTAGCGAAGCAGCTTGCTCCCTCGCAGACGAGGATTTCATGACTGGATCGTGCTGAAGCACAATACGTGCAAACGCTACGGCGTAACAAGACCTGTTTCACGTAATTTATTCACATTATTTTCTTCAAAAATATTCCACACAGAGAGTTCTTCAAAGCAGTGATGAACAATTAGCAGAATTGTTTTGTTCATTTTTTTTTTTAGTTCAGCTTTTCCCGCTTTAGATGTGACGGCAGAATGAAGTGTGCGATATTGCTTGGATCTCTGGCAGTTGAAGCCTCTTATTCGCGGTGATGAAACTTTATTGGCACGCCCTCGTCTGTGGCGGGACCTTTCCTTCGTGCTGCAAGTCTCCTTTAGGGTGTTTTTTCGCTTTATAGCAATAACTGAGGAGTAATGCGTAGCTATACGGCTGCGCCGATGGTTCCCTGAATTTTATGTGTCCGGTTATGTACATGTTTCAGAAGGCAGGTAAGCTGCAGAAGTTATTCCAGCCAGTTCATGGCCGATGTGTTAGTATGCGCCCTTGTTTCTGTTCGCGCTGTAGCTATTTTTGAAGTGTGTTTAGCTTATTTTAAGTGGTCGCCCCTTCCACTAACACTCGCACAACATAAGCCAACCGAATAATTTAGTGCACAGCGACAATACGGTGCATTCTTGGCGCTTTTTGTATACATAATTCGGTATTATGTAAAAAAAAATAAGATGGCCCCAGCCGGGTATTGAACCTCGGTCCTTTGCGTAGGAGTCTAGTACTGTACACGCTACGCTGCGATGGAGGGGTAACGTTCGCAGCGCCCCTAAACGGTTCGACCCCTTTTTTTGCCTCACATTTTGGGGCCCGTTTGAACACTTCTAGTTCACTCACCTCGGGTTTCCCCCTGTCTGAAATGTGGCCGCCGCCGGCCCGCGCGAACTTGTTTTGCCGCTCGCAGCAGAAATCGCCAGAGCAAAACCAATCCATAAACATGGAAGGGAAAACTGTACGAACAAGTACCCTCCGATTTCGTTAACCTGTGCCACATGTGAACCCTCAGAACATATCTCCACATTACAGCTCCTAGATAAATGTTAACATTTTTTGCAATTAATAATGCGAGCGAATTGACGTATTTTTATTTTGAAAAGAAGCTTTCGATAAAGTCATTTAATAAGAAATCACAAATCGCGCTGAAGCACGCAGGGGAGAGGCCGGCCAATTTCGTGAAGACCGCAGTCGCTAGGCGTATACGGCACACAGAACGCACGCAAAGGTTGTGGCGGAGGCTCTGTGCTTACGCGGGCTCCGACAACCCATCGCGCAACACAAGAACTCGCGCGTCCACAAATTCCCGGACAAGTCCGTACGGACTGATCCTAGGTGAGCAGACGACAACGGCGGGCGACTTTGCTGGCAGTTTCTTCCCGCTAGGCACAGGATTTTGGAACACAAAAAAAAACGGCGCATGGACGGTACAAGGCCAGTGACCAGAGCTTCGTCCGTTCACTCGTCTTGTACGGTCTATGCCCTGTTTTTGCACCATAAGAACAGTTTTTCGAACCTGCTTGAGGCAGGCGGGGGTTACCAAACTTTTTTTTTACCGCTTCACATGCAGCCATACGTTGGCCGAAAACAGGCCCTTAGATCAGGTAGCGTCGGAAAGCAAGCAGATATCGCTTTATGTCGCTACAGACGGAACCCGTTCTTTTCAGGTTACTGCTAGAGTGGCTAAATGGTTTACGTTGCCTGCATTTTGGCGCCTTCCGCAGACAAATGTGCCCGCTGACTTTCTTTCTATGTCTTGCACTGAGGCTCGGCTGCACGGCGGCCCCACTGACACCTTACCACTGCGCTTCGGCGGCCATCAGGGCTTTGGTGATCGTAGCAGACGACACGGTTCACGTGTTTGGGGACTCGGCCGGAGTTGCGACATAGAAAATTTTGGTTGTTCCCGGGGGGAAAAAAATCCCCCCTTTTTTTTTCCACTGATCTGAATGCGAAGTGTAGCGTTCGGTTATTCTCTCTCGGTTAGCTTGGTTAGTAGCCATCACTTCAGGGTCAACGAGCCCATGTTGAGCTTGGCGTCGTTTACGATGTTGCTGCAGCAATGCATCTGCGTTGCTGCTGTTACTGGGGCTCTTCGAATTACAGTCTCGGACTCACCACGGACTCCCCGAGAAGCAGTCCAACATTCGATTTTCCCATGTATCCCTATGGCTTCGGGGAATACTCGGACTACCCGCGGACTATCCGCGGCGAGTCCGAGAGTGTAAATCGAAGAGCCCCACTGTCTGCGTACACTTTTCCCCGAACTGGTGTTACTGGGGCTCTTCGATTTACAGTCCGCGACTCACCGCGGACTCCCCAAGAAGCAGTCCGGCATTGGATTTATCCCTGCGGCTTCGGGAAATCCTCGGACTACCCGCGGACTATCCGTGGTGAGTCCGTGACTGCAAATCGAAGAGCCCCACTGTCTCCGTATACTTTTCTCCGAAACCGTATCGACTGGCCTTGTTTACAAGCCTTCGTAAAAGAAATATACAAAGTAATTGAGTGAAACACTGACGCAGATCTTTTTTTTTTTTCACGAAGCATATTCCTGGGACACAGTTTTGGTTTTAATTTTACAGCATTCAAAAAACTACAACCGGTTACAACTTAAGTATGAAGGGACTTGTGTTACCACAGGTATTCTGGCCATTAGATATCTGTTGGCCTGCGGTTTTCTCTGACTTTTCCTTGCCTAAATTTTGTTTTTCTTTTTTTAAGAGAGGGTTGCGCATCGTCTTCTCGCTGCGACTGCAATATAAATGAGCGTACCGACCAGCAGCGTTGAAAGCAGACGGTGAAAACAAAAATTTAGGGAAGGAAAAGTTATCGGGTTAAAGAGCTCAAGAAGAAAAAACAAACAGTCTTGGGTAATAATGACGCCTCGATGTGCACGGTCACACTATCCCCGTCAGAAAACATGGGGCGATTCATAGCACTAATCTTTACAAAAGACTCGACAAGATTAATACTGTTCAGTGGCGTGCTAAGATGCAAACAATGCGACCACGTGGTAAAGGAGCGAATCACGTGACTACAAAAAACCCGCCCGCATCTTCCCACGGGGGGAACTCGAGTAAATGCATCGCATCTACTCGAGTCAAGCAAAGCGTCACGTCAAGCGAAAGCCAAGCAAAGACGCCCTTGACTGAATTCCGAACGCGCGCTCCGCCGCTTATATACGTTGAGGGGACTGCGTAATCCGGTCCCAGTCGATGACGACGTTGGCGTACTTGTAAAGCGGCGTGGACTCTAGGTGTTTGAGCCAAGCGCGGATGTTGCTTCGCCGGAGAACGGCACACCGGTTATATGCGCAGCGCGCCCGAAGGAGAGGAAACCGCGGAAGAGGGAGTACGGCACATGCGCCGGCCCCAGCGCGTCTGCCGCGGCTATGACGCAACGTGCCGCGGCTATGACGCAACACAATCCAACACAATCCACTTTAATCCAATCCAAATCCAATCCAATCCAAGCCAATCAAATCGAATCCAATCCAATGCCCCTCGCGAGAGAGTGTTCGCTATCGCCTCGACACGACGCGCATGCGCAGTGAGCGTGTGGACGGCGCCGACGCCGGACATCGTGCGACTAACAAATGCTCTGCATTTAAAACTGCAACTCCGAATGACCAAGCCGGCGATCGAGGACAACGGTGGGGGAAGGATTTCCGGGGAACATATCAGGTTAAGGCTGTCGCGAATTCGTTCAAATGGAGCGAACAAGAGCTGCGCGTACGTGACTGCCGACGTGTACGTGACTGCCGACGTGGAAGACACCAAGCCATATGCGAATGAAAGAAGAGGAAATTCATTTTGAAACAACAGTGATAAAAAGCAACGAAGATTAGCAGGAAATGGATATATTTTATGAGTATTTTTGCACGTAACTTATGCATGGTAGAGACAGCCAAATTGAAAAAACCTGTAGGAGGGTAATGGAAAGCAAAATTGAACACTGAAAATGGCTGTGGGAGCAACAAAACCTCAACTTCGATAAAACGAACGTAGATAAAATGGCATTCGATGAAACGGGCACCTCTCTACGACAGAACGTTCTTTCGGAGAGACGCCCGTTTCATCAAACGCCGTTTTATTGAATGCGTTTGACAAACTGTATCGGAGCCTCAGGGACCCAAGCGTCGGTTTGACGGGATCGAAAAGGTTGTTCCCTTAACTCAACGACTCGTGCCAACCCACGGGAGCCTAGCTGACACGTTCGTCTCGCACGCGGCACCGAGTGGCGCTTTTTAAGCGCTGGACACATGTACGACTAGTGCACGCGATTCGCATGCGACTGATCGTTACGATTGATCGTTAGGACCCGTTTTGGCGTCGATCGCTGGTCGGAGGAGGCTCACGACGTGCGTCTGGCAAGCCAGATGCAGTCGTGCCATCGTTGCAATCGTCGTGAGGCCACAGCCAATGAGAGCCCGCTGAGCCCCAACACCCCGCAACCGGCGTGCGTTGCTCTGGTCGGCTCGGGTGTTGGAAACTCTAGGCTTAGCATCCTGGCGGATATTTGATTGCCGCTATCTGTCTAACTGCGAATGACAATCCGTAACACAACTTTTCACCACACTATCATCCCTTTTCTCGCATAAGCTACTTCTTTTTAGCGATCAGATTGATTCAGAAGAGCAGCGACAAGCGCGGTTGCTACCGTGGTCTGCGCCGGTTCGAGCCGCTGAGTGTGCCGAGCTGGCAGGCGCGACCGGCGTGTGCGCGGACTGTTTCCGAAGGCAGAAAACACTTCGCGATTGCCTGCTTTATCAATTTCTTGCGAACAAACGCGCGGAATCTACAAATTCAGCTCAGCGATCGTCGTAGTTGAACATCTGCGTAGCCTGTTTCGATGCTTCCGCGCAGGTATTGCCATCTCTCGACCGGTCGGCGCACCGCCCGCCGCGCGCCGCGGGGGCCGGTCAGCGTATACGCTTGCATCGCGGCAGATATCTGATCGCCGCTTTTAAAATAAGCCCTGATAACAATCCCAAGCACAATTTTTCACCACACTAACACCTACTTTCTCGCATGTGGAACTTCATTTTAACGACCAGATTGATTCAGAAGAGCAGCGACAAGCGGTTGCTACCGTGGTCTGCGCCGGTTCGAGCCGCTGAGTGTCCGAGCTGGCAGGCGCGGCCGGCGTGTGCGCGAACTGTTTCCGAAGGCAGGAAACGCTTCACGATTGCCTGCTTTATCCATTTTTTGCGATTAAACGCGCGGAATCTACAAATTCAGCTCAGCGATAGTCGTAGTTGACCATGGAGCAAAAACGGTGGGCGGAGCGACGCCGACGACGCATCGCATGCACGCATCGGGTCATGTGTCTCAAATTCACGCGTACGACTAGTCGTGGTGACAGTCGTGACGATCAGTCGCATGCGAATCGCGTGTACAAATCGTACATGTGTCCAGCGCTTTATGGTGCATGCATAGGGGCGCCACGGCCGCCGCGGCAGCCAAGACGCGCCTCGTAGCGGCGCCAGCGCGTCCGAACGAAGGCTCCGGGCAGCCCCGCACTCGGGGGCACCGCCTACGGCGCGACGGCGAAAGCTCCGGAGCGAGCTCTCCGCTGTCGTCCCCTACCCGCCGCCGTCTCCCGGCCCCGAACAACGTACCGCCGCGTTGATCGTGAAACGGGCCCATTTCGAGCCGCCGGCGACGGCGCAGAAAAGAAAACAGGGCTCAAAGACCACGAGAAGTGCACAAAGACCGCGGATACGCGCAAGACGAGAGCATAAAAAGAGCGGCCCCCTGTCCTTCTCCCCTGGGCACAAGTGCTATGGGTTCGGGGTAGCGCCGAAAAGGCTCCCTCCAGTCACGATCCCCCTCCGGCAACGGGCAGAGAAAAAAAGAGGGGCTCGCCCGCGACGGGGACACCTTTGTAGGGCTGTACCGTGCCAATCGACCTGAGGAACCGGCTGCGTCCATGTTGCGCATCACCTCGAGCGAACCTCGCCCCACCGTCGGCTCGGGGAACCGCGCCGTCGGTGGGAATGCACGTTGGCTCGGTTGCAACAGCCTCGGTGCCCAGCCGCTGCGCTGGAGCACTGCTGCTGTTCCGATGACCCACTCTGTACGCCACATGGGGCAGCTTTGTGCACGTGGGGCAGTTTCAGACTGCACAGCCAACCACAACGCCAGAATGAACTACTACACATGCGCTGAGCCGCATGGTACCCAGTCAGCTTCCTTTTGGCTGCCGCCGACTGGGTCCTCTGTCTGGCTAGAAAACAAGCAACCACTGAGTTGCTGAAGCACCACAACTGAGATGGGCGCTGATTGGTGGTCGCACAAGGTCAGGCTTCATCAGCTGAGACCTGGAAGGCTTCCATGCCATGGGGTGTTTTCTTGCCCTTTCTGCCATGCGAAGAAACAGTGGAGAATTAGGGTACGTCGACACTTCATGACATATTACTAACCCCGAGGACGAACAAAAGCGCCTGGCGGGGACGTAGCCAAGCAGGCGCGTAGCCAGGAATTTTTTCCGGGGGGAGGGGGGGGGGGGGGGCGCGGTCGACCAAAAGATGGGACGGGGAAATATGCAGGCAAGGCTTCTTGCGCGTTGTTTTTCAAACAAAGCTTGAAATAACTGACTTTAACATACGATTTGTGTATACCAGTAAAGCCCACCTCAAGGAGCTTAGATGATGATGATAATGATGATCACCTAAATTACCATTCGCCGGTCTATGGGTAGGCCACGGGTGATTCGTTCGTCCGTAGAGCAGGCGGTTATGCGGGCACGCGCTTGTGAGCGTGATCATGAGTGTGCGCGTGAGTTGCGCGGTCCCCGAAGTTCGTTAGGCGGAAGTGGAGGCCAACACTGGGTGTTTACTATCAAGATTCGCTTGTTTTAGATTTTCCTTTAGGACAGGGACTAATAAGTTTTTTTATTAGCTATGAAGTACAGTCGAGCACGATTTGAAGGTTATCGCGCCAGCATCGAGCGGCACACGCGTGCCACCATCCTATAGTGGCACGGGCCCGGTGTGCCCCCCCCCCGGCTACGCCCCTGTAGCCAGGGGCTGCCTGGGGTTCGACCCCCCTCCCCCGATAATTTTTTTCCAGGCAGCGAGTGCTAATGTTTCTTTTGGCAAAAAAAAAAATTCTGGCTATGACCCTGAAGTCTGGTACATACTTTTCTGTTCCCTTAAAGGGACCCTGAAACACTTGCCATCGACTACTAGTAATGTATTTTGGGATAAAGTCTATTGTCCCAGAAATCTCCTCCCGCAAGAGTTATGAAAATTCGTTCACAATTAAAGAAACTACGCGCGATGAGAAATCGCGCATAATCGTTCCCTCTCAACTCGACCGCGGCCAACGCGACGAAAGCTGCGCGCTCTCTCCCGGAGAGAGGGGCGGCTCGCGGCGTTCTCTTCGGCGGCCTTCGATATATCACATGCCGGGTAGTTTTCTCCTTTTCTCCGCAACGCGGAGGGGCCTATTTCCGGTCTGGTCCCACAAAAAAGCAGGCATGGGTGCCTGCTCGCAAGTGCGCGCTCGGGCTGGTAGGGCGTTTTTGAAGCAATAAACGTTTGTAGTCGAGTGGTCCCGTTGAAAGGGAAGTATTGAGCTCATCACTCAAACTCCGCGCGCACTCAAACACAAAAGAAACGGCAAAACTGTGCCTACAGGTTCAGACATAGAAGAGGTTCGTACACAGCGATGACGATGACGGAAATGGGAGAATCTAGCCGCGAAGTTGACCAGTGACAACCGATCGGGCAGCCATGGCCTATGTGACGTCCCTTAGGCCATGCATAATGAGGACAACTGAAGAGAGAGCGGTTGGTTTTTCCGCGTCTTTCACATCGATCTGCGCGCTCACCGCTTCACGTGCACGTGTAATATTTGGCTCAGGTATTCCTGGCAGTGTAATCTAAACGTCGCGCAGGTTTACTTGCACTGCTCAAAGAGTGTTGCAGGGTCCCTTTAAGCCAAGCTTCTCCACATAATATGCTTGTGACGTAGGGCAAAGGTCAATAAACAACACCCCAAAACCGAGCATGCCTTCAAGGCCTCCAGTATAGAGATCAAAATAAGTGCACCGAAGCTTGTCGTTGTACACGGCTAATTAAGCATTAGCTTGGCGCTCCTGAAGTTTTTGGTGCACGTCATTTTGTTTTATGCATAAGCATAATTTGACAAGTACCTCAATGGAAACAGTTTAATGATCTGTGTCTGCACAAAAATACACAGGTCTAATCTAGCCCGCTCCTCACGCGATTAACTTTAAATAAAATTAAAACAAAAAATGGACGCCGTCTCGCCCTGCGAAAGTGGATGTCCAGCGCCAGCTGTTGTAAATCACTGCACATGCTGATGGTGGAGGGTACGAAATATTCCCCGTTGTCGCGGCAGACTTGTCGCTTGCACTCGGCTTCTCTGGCGGCAAATGCTGGGTCCTGCCTAGCCTGACGCATGCGCTAACCCTCGAATGACATCAACCTCCCTCCCCTTTCGAAAGCAGCTGCAAATCTAATAAGAACGGCACCACCTCATGTAGTGTATCACTCCGCCAAAGCGCCGGACCCGTGACGTCAGTGCGCGCGCGTTTTGAAAGGGGTTCGCTATGAATGCTTGATATCGTCTGCCTTGTCTCACGCAGTTTGTTTGTCGTCACTGGAGTCGTTTATTAGTATATTAAGTCCAAAAAATCACGGGAACGGCTTACGCCATGTTCAAAATATTCCCTGTAACGCCCTACTTGCGCCGCGCAGAGTAACATCCGGCTACGGTGATGAGGCACAGTGGCAACTTCCGGTGCCGTTCTTAAGTTGTCACCGAGTATAGTATATTTTAGTTGCACCTTTATGGGATTCAGAAGCCAGTCCCATCCGCAGCACCATAAGCGTCTGTGTCTTTGATAACCAAAGTTGCATGTGTAAATTAATCTGCTGCTGCACTTGCCTGTACTGTATTAGTGTCTGGCCCATTAGCATTGAAGACCATTTAATTTGCATGCAAGCTGGCTAAAGTGTGCCTGTCGGCTCGAGATGTTACTCCACAGCACTGAACCAAGCCAGCGATGACACTCTCCCAACAAACAGTAAGTTAGCCTGCTAAATGTGGTCGTGCGGGCAGAGCAGCCATTCTTACTAGAAAAAGAGACTTCCTTAATATTGTTGACTGCAAGCTTGGGCAGATGGTGGTTTCTCCCTGGTCGATGCAAAAATGAGCGGGAAGTTTTTCTGTTTCCTTTGCGTGCATTCCCCCGACAAGGTGCAAGCTCGTACTGACCTGTTTGCTTCCCCACAAACAGTACCACGTAATGTACCGGGAAATGTATTCTTCTTTATGAGGAGATATTAACTGCGTAAAGTGTCAGTGACAAGGGAAAGCAGAGCCAGACACTCTCAACTTGTACGTTAACAGGGCAGACCACTATTCACCATTTGGTGGGCTCTTAAAAGAGCCGTTTGGAGCTTCGGAGCTGAAGACTGCAGCATGGTAAGCCTCACTCCATTTGCTCGATGCCAGATAGGTCGTCATCTGCACTCCCACAGCTGTCGTCGTCTTCCTCCCCGAGGCTGATGATGATTGGCTCCACATGGTCGCTGAAGCCACGCGCCTCTCGGCACTTGTCCTCAATGCCAATGACGTGGTCAACAGCCTTGGCCCAGTTGTTTGGAGAAAAATTCTCAGCTACTGTGATGAGGAGCTTCACACACTGTCAATCTTGAAGTCAGTGTTCAGCCTAGCAACTTCACCTTTCATGTGCGCCCAGAGCAGCTTGATGGGGATAAACTCGCAGTGGTATGGTCGCAACCTCAGAACGACGCACCCAGCTTTTTCTGCCGCGACATCAACTCTGAACTTCACAAACTGGTCTTTCACCGGCGCCACCAGTTCAAAAAGCTGCTTTGTCATCGTTGCACCACACGGGGTACCTTTTGATGTCAGACTTGCGTGAGGACATGGTCGGGAGTCTCCAGGCGCCTGGAGTGGTAGGACGCGTTGTACATGACGACAACACTACCCTGGGGCAGCTTAGTGAGAGGAGTCAAACCAAGCCTCGAAATGCTCGCCGTCCATTTCCTCGTGATAGTCTCCCGACTTCGTTCCTTTGAAGACGGACAGACAGCCATCAACAAAGCCGTCCTCGTTGCCGATGTGGGTGACTATCAGCCGCGCTCCTCTTCCGGATGGCTGTTTGAGCCCAGTTGTCAAACTAACACTGGAAAGCTTCCTGAGGCGTTTTCACTGTCTCGTCCCTCCAAGCCTTCGTCACGGTGTGGCCAGAGTTTACCCAAGTTTCGTCTGTGTAGAACACCTTGGGGTGCTGCTGCCTGTACTCAGCGATCTGACGAAGGTACCTCTGCCGCCAAATCAGCACGTCCTGACGCTCGATCATCGAGTTTCGTTCGAGTTTCTAGAAGACGAAGTCGATGTCACTCAGGAGGCGGCGGATGGTCCACGTTCGAAAGCTGGGGAGATGCTCACTCCTCCGAAATTCTTTCGCAATCTTTTGTGCAGTAGCAGGCTCGTTGCGCCGGAAGAGATCGTGCACAATGTTTCTCAGCGCGCACAAAGTGAAGCCGTCATACATCGCAGTGCGGCGTCTGCGGTTCTCGCTTCCGGGCCTTTTCCGCGAAGGTGTTGTCAGCTTCCCGCCCGTCGCCGTCGCTTTGGATTTATGTCCAAAATCTTCCGGAACCTGACACCGTACTCACTTGTCGTGCGGCAAGTTTCTTTCACGCCAACATGCGGGTGCTCCTCTCACAGCTTCATGCAGTCGTTCAAAACTGTATGCTGAACGTGGCGACAAAGAACAATGCCGCTGCAGTTCTTCCTGTACAGATGCTTTGGCGTTGATGGGCTCTTTGGGGGAGGTGAACTTGCCCCAGACCGCAAACACGACGAAGAATCTGGAGTCGAAGACACAGTAACAAATGCGGCTGCAGGTGGCACTGCGTAGTCATGCTCCGCCAAAAAATCGACCTTGTACGAGGCGTCCATGACATGTTTGAGAATGAGATGGCGGAAAATGTGGGGACAAAAATACAATGCGCGAAGCAAAAAGGCCGCTTTCGCTAATACTTCATAATTTCAAAGCTAGTGAATAATGCATACGTACGTAAAATACAACATGTAAGCCATTAAAAGTAAACTGAACTTTGTTATTTTTTCTTAAGGTTCTGTTTTGTTATTTTTGCACCGGGTTTTGACTGGGAATGGCAATTTTTTATGATATTTTTACGTTTTGATACACATTAGTTGTGGTATCTCACATTGTATCTCACAATGTTTCTCACATTGAAATTTTAAAATCGCAAGAACATTAAGTTTACTTGTTTTGCTTTTGGGGGTTCTTTTATTTTGTGCTTCCAAAACTATTCGCAGTAACGCACTCTTTGCGCCGAGCGGAGGAACAGCCGGTTGCGGTGATGAGGCGCAAGGGCAACTTCCGGTGCCGTTCTTAAGTTGTAACTGAGTATACCCTACGGCACATACAATCCGGCTCCTCCCCACACCCGACGCGTCTTCACTTAATGCACCCGAATCACTACGACGCTGAATGTAAATATTGCTCAGAAGTAGGAACACACCACTACATAATCGGGGTGTGCGACTTTAGCCCTGAGAGCACCCTCCTCTCTTTCCGTCAGCTACCCAACAAGAGAAATGGAAGATGCTGCTGTCCAGCCCCTGTCTGCCTACCCAGTTTCAGTTGGTGGACAGAGCACAGGCGGCGCGGACTGCATATGGGCTCCAGAGAAGAAAACCACTCCCCTGGGCCGCACTGTGGGCCGTTCAGAAATCTGGATACAAGTACTTTCTCTTTCTTCTCCTCCTCTTCCTCCTTCTCCTCCTCCTTTTCGTTCTCCACCGTCTCGGCCGCCGATCTCGTCGCCTCCGTCCGCCGGGGCAGAGATGGAGAAGTGAGATCGTCTAACACCGGGTTTGAGCTTCCTTTAATTTTATAAAAAACGTTTCCACTCATGTGGTACACCAATACAACACAACCAACCATCGTTCATGCATCATCATTGATTTAACCTTACCAAGAACATCTCTTTGAAGTAATAAAGGGTGTGGTTAAGTGCATTTCACTTCTCTCTGATTTCACTATTTTTAGAGCGACGTGACTTAAAGGAGTACTGACACGAAATTTTTATGTTACGTTTTTTTCGCTGCTATGCGTGCCTACCAGCCCACTAATCATAGAATTACAGATTAGACGGTCGAGCGCAGCGTAAACATTCATTTACGGCGTCGTTTATTCGTGCCAGTTTCGGTTTCGACAAAAAAACGCCGAGCGGCCGCCATGACAGCATGTATCACATGGCGTCACCATTCTTGCCGTATCGCTGCCTCTCTAGAAGCGCGCGCGAGCGAGCGCACGCGCGCGCCCAGACCGGCCGAGGTCTTCGCCGTCCCCACAGGCCCGGGCAGCATGACGTCAGTCCCAAAACCAGAACGTGTACACACGCCCGAGCAGCGCGCGCCAACCACAGCCAGCGCGTCGGCTTCGTCACGGGAGCCCCGACGTCGACAGTTTGGGGCACGTAGCAGATGATGTCACGTCGACCCGCTCTGGCCTTTCTCGTGCGGGCGAAGATTAAAATGGATTTTAAATATGTTTCGCTGAACGGTTGCTGTTGAAACTTGCTGGGAGATATCTCCTGATAAAAAGGAAGCGTTTTACATAGTTATCTCAGCTTTGAAATTTCGTGTCAGTACTCCTTTAATTTCAAGGACGGCGCATGGGCAATCGTTGTGGGTGTAGTTTACGGCTTTGCTTTCTAACCACATTCACAGGGTGGATTGCGGCAATTTTTTTTTCTTGTTTTTTACCACTGAAGTAAAAAGCAGTTTGTGTGAGAACACAAAAAAGTATGCTTGGTTGCATATTTTAGAGATTGATTGATTGATTGATTGATTGATTGATTATAGGGTTGAACGTGCCGACGCAGCGCAGGCGATGAGGCGCGCCGTAGTAGAGGGCTCCGGATGAATTTTGACCCCCTCGGGATCTTTAACGTGCGCCGAAATCTCGTACACACGGGCGTTTTTACTTTTCGCCTCCATCAGAAAAGGGGCCGCCGCGGCTGGGAATCGAACCCGCGACCTTGTGCTCGGCAGCGTTACGTAAAGCCTTAGCCACTGAGCCACCCCGGCGGGTCATATTTTAGAGAGACCGACTTACCCTCGCGTGGCTCCGCGGAGTGGCACAGCCGTCAGCTCCGCTAGGTTGACCGGCCCACAAAGATCCAAAACTTGGTGTACAGCGTTGGTTTATATATTAAATCATGGCCAAGGAACATAGGAACAATTTTGGTATCTTAGAATTCCCCAAATAATTTTTAGGCTCAGTACAACTGCTTATATACATTGTGTGTATACTGTTTTTGTGCATTTCTTTCTGATTATTTGACCAATAAACTGTAAATAATGGTACCTTTTACAAAACTGATGTTATGTGCTTGGAAGAGCAACCTATTAGCTAAAATTTCATGCATAGCATGGCTATATGTGTCCGCTAGCTCAAGAGAAAAAAATAGTTTTGTGGAAGCACTCAAAAGCGGTAGTTTGTCTGCCGTAACGAAAGAGTTAGTACAGCAATTTCCCTAGATATGCAGTGATCCCAGGTTCGAATCCCAGATCTGGATATTTTCTTCGAGCGCAGAGTTTCTAAGAAAGCTGTATAGCTTGCACTTGTAGCCGCACACTCTTAAAAAAAAGTTGTGGCACTTACTAACAGAACACTAAACAGTTACTCGTCACAGCATCCACTTCGTACCCAGTGCTTTTACTAACTGGCTATGCATAACCTAGTAAAGTTACGCGTGACAATGTGGATCGGCTGAGCGCGCAGCACGATATAGACGCATTCAACACGCACTTAGACAACAAATAAATTGAGAACCAACGGGATGCTCGAGGAAGGCGATTGTAACTTGGCTTAGAAATGCATCTGCTCTAATTGGTTTTATAGCCAGCAGCAGAAAGTCATCTGACAGGGTCAGTGGGCTTGTCGCAGAAATCAAATATTTTACCAATAATTTTAGAATTATGCATTTTATTGTGAGCATATACAAGTCAGCAGGTGGAATTGCAAAAACTTTTTAATCGTGATTTCCAGTGATAAAAGTGATGTAGTTATTATGTTCAATAGGTCATAGAATTTTGTTACTATAAGTGAATGTTAGTATCAAACAAGCAGCAGTTAGTAAATACAACTACCTCTTTACTAGCATTTTTGTTAAGAGCGCATAGCTGCATTTCGTGTGGATGTCAAATTTTCCTTTCGCAGAAGCTAGGAAGGTTGGCAGAGAAGAGGGGGTATCTGACCGAAATCATCTACAGCCTGTCTACGTAGGGAATTTAAGTAGTTTGACTGGGAGTCTGGTATACCAGTAAATGGGGAGTATCAGATCTTTGCACAGAATCATCGTGTTCATGTGTATGCGGAACACTTGCAACAAATGGCCTGGAAAGAGTGATCAGAAAGCTCAGTGATTGAGTTAAAGGGGCACTGACACAAAAATTTTGCATCTTGTTTTTTTGGTTGCGATAAGTAGCTAGTGACCTACTTATCACCTGTAGAAACCTCATTTGCTTCAGCGTGCGACGGTTGTTTAATTAGAGGCATTTTTAATGCGGCCAGTCGCAGTTTCGGTTTCAGCGGGTGCCGCGAACCGATGGATTTTGTGTGAACAAAGCTGACCACGTGACCGTCGGAGGGATATCACAGAGCAGAGCTGCCGTAGCACTGTCGAATCCGCATCGCTGGCAGTTTCTGCGAATGCCCCCACGTACTGATCTCGTGAGCCGCTTAATTAAAAAGCGACCGGGGACGTGACGCAGGCGCTGCAAGTGCAAATGCTACCGCCGCTAAAGAACGACGCGCGATGCTCGAAACACGCGCGCTGGTAGCAGCCGGCCGGTCTGCGCCTACAGGTCCGCCTACAGATGTGTTCGGCTTAGCACTGCGGCGGATATTCGATTGACGCTCTCGTAAGCGGTGCAGATGACAATTTTTCATGCAACCCGCCATCGCATCATTAACTCCTTTCTCATATAAGCTGCCATGGTTGGGAATGCAGCGATAACAAGCTATCGCTCGAGCTACCTGCGCCGGCTTGGGCCACTTCGCGTCCGTGGCCGCCGCCTGCACAGCGACCGTGCGGCTGGCTCAGTGGGCTTTTCGTGTCTCCGGCGCGTTTTCGCGTCCAATGTAAATAAAAAGTAATAGAAACAGGGTGCCTGGAATCGCTGTAGAACTTTGGTCGCGGCCAGCTGCCCGATGAGCTGACGAAATCACGGCGCCTCCGCCGCCAACGATCGGGTCGTTCGTTATCGAGAGCAGAAGCTCCGCCCTCCGGCCCTCCGATTGGAGCGGCGAGCCGGGCGAGCCGGCGAAAAACGCCGGCCGTGCGAAAGCGGCAAACACAAACTCGTGACGGGTTTGGATGTTGTTTATTTACAAAATATCCTCGGGATGTCGATTGCGCGTGGTCCTCTGCTGGCTGCTCGGTTGCGTTTCGCACACTTTAAAATTGATTATGATGTATACGTGTTCACACCAATCTATCTCCAAAGTTATCTCGCCTTCAAAATTTTGTGTCAGTGCCCCTTTAAGCTAATGAGGACATCGATAAATATGAAAAAAATGAAATGCACCCCTCCACCTCACGACGCCGATGGTTGAGTGCGAAGCTTCCTCCTGCGGGATTCCGTGGACTTTGACTCCGTGAGCTTTGACTTTTACCCGCACGCAGTTTGGACCTTTTTTTGATCACAGCAGCTCTGACAATGACCCTTAGCCATTTGACTTCGCACGAAGAAATCTTTGTGTTCCACCATCGCCGCCACCAGACGGAAGGGTGCATGATTCTTGGCTGAGTAATTTATTTCATGGTGCATGCCTCGGCGTGTACTAAGGTTTTTGTTGGCCAATCCAACACTGCGAGTATGTGCTAGGTATACACCTCTTTTCTATAATAACTGCAACAACTCTCGGGTATGCACTCTGGAGGCCTAACGTTTGGGTTTGGGGTCTACGACGTGATTCGGTACCTACTGCTTTGCGTATACAGCGAGTACTTTTTCGAGCAGGTGCCGATGCAAGGTGTTGAACCTCGACATAAGGTCTGCCGTCCTAAACCTCAAAATGCGACGTTAGGTCTAACATCCTGAAGCTAACAGCCTGACAGCATTCAGAGCAACGTCATTCTCATCGTACAGCTGTGCGGTAGCGGCTCAGAACATGACGTTAGGCCCATGTACATCACGCCATCGCACGCCTGCATCCCCTACTCCCTCTGCTGCGCATCAACCTGCAGCAGAGGGGGCCTAAAGGAGCTGTTGCCAATCTTTGCAGGGAAGCATCGCAATTTTTCTCCGTTTCACCTACGGTCAGCATCATGGTCAGAGAAAGTCAGTGGTTTTCTTGCAAAGCACTTTCTGCGAACTATGTATGCAGACGACATCAGTAAGAGGCTGAAAGCTTTGCTTGAAAACCCGTAAGCAATGTTAAACATCCAAGCAGTCTCCCTTCGCTCCAGGTAGAGAAATACTACTTTAACATACCAACAGAATGCCTCTACATCCCAACATCGACCGTCCACATTTTGGGACAAATAAATTGCATTTTAATAAAATTCCAACCATAGCCCACCCTCTGAAAATTGCCTGATCTCCAATGCCTTCGAAACCCCAAAAGTCCCTTGCATGAAAACATCTCCTTTCCCCTCCAGGAAAACTCTACTTGTCTATGAACTAAACAATTCTCAAATTTTGAGGGTTCAAGGTGCCGAAGCTACACCTGGGCTATGAGGTGCACCGCAGTGGAGGGCTCCGAATGAGTTTGGGAGGCTCCGGATGAATCCGGGCTGGACAGAGCACTGCAACTCATCTTGGATAGCAACAGCGACGCGCCTTCAATGGACTCGGAGACGATGAGCATGGAAACAAGCACAGATGCACTGTTGGTGTGTCAAATGCAGTCACTCTTCAGGAGTTTTGGCAAATCAACCCTGAAGTTTGCTTATTCATTTATTTTTACTTCTCATCTCTGTAGTTTGGATGGACGTTCGCTCAGGACATTACGGCATGTGTCTTGTTGGGTGTGTCTTCATGCAAGAAAGATGTGGGTTGACTTTAAGGCCAGCGTTCCGTGTTTCTTTGATGGTACCAAAAATCCTGTTGTCTGAAACGTCAACAGACCCACACACAATTATCATATACCTGCTCAAGGAGATTGGCTAGTGACCATGACAGATGGCAGCTGGAATCAAGCTCACAGCTGATTCACCAATTCCCAGTTAGCTGTGTTGTCAACATACCCATCAACATTAAATGAGTGCACTGTCTCCCATGTCGCACTTTGCATTTGTGTGTGATGCACTCTGTAGCGTATACCTCAGTGACACCTGGGAAATGTGGACGATCAGGCATCAGAAGAAGCAAGAGAATACCGCAATGCCACATGACGAGTAAAGCAAAGAGGCAGGCACTTTCCACACCCAAACCAATAATCACTACCACCAGCATGATGCCAAAGGAATGCTATGCAAGATTACGACGTGCCCGACAACACGCGGACAAGGAGTTCGGACAACGTGAGGCCGAAGCTAAATGTCGCGTCAACTGGATGCAGAACAGAGACAATGTGAGGAGGACACCAAGTTTTGCCAGCACTTGCTTTCAATGCAAAAAGGTGGCTTCGCCGCATTACATGTACGTTTAGTTTCCCTAAGTTACACATATTTTAACGTGTGCTTTTAACACATATTTTAACGTGTGCATTTACGAGAAGGGAAAAAAAAACAGACACAGAAAAGGCATTATATGGGTGTTTAGAAGACTTTTAGATTCAAGAGCAAACTGGTTAACATTATGACGCGCATCGTCATTAGCGTCAACCAGAAATGGAGGGCATTGGATAAGTCTGTGGGTGATGTAAGCTGCAAGTGCAAATTGTTTGGCATTATGACACCGATCAACTTATGCTCCATCGAGGGGTCCCCCATCACTTTAGAAAGCCCAAAAGGGGTCCCCGGGGTAGTCATGGCTGAGAACCACTGCCATAGATGGGAGCAGAGACTAAACTCCAAACATCGTGAAATGCATCGCTTAAATTTTATTTTTTATTTTGCAAGAAAAAAACGAAAACTAGCTAAAATGCATTAAACCTTTTTTTTTTTCTCCTGCCTGCAATATCACTGCACACGTCGCAGAGGCGGAGAAAGTCAGAACCAACGTTTCTAGTCAGAACAGCTTTCTTTTCTCCATGGCGCCGTACGAGGGGCCTTGCTAGCCTAGCATTCAGTCTAGCCACGAGAAAAAAATGGCCGCGTATCTGCTCCTTTCGCTGCAAATGTCGACAAAAGATGATAGTTGACTGGCGCCCCTGCCAAGTAAATGCCTCCCTTCTCTTTCCCATTCACCTCTCATGCTGTTCCTCTCCCGTCTCGTTCCTCCCAAGATAACACGCTGGTCAATTTAAATTTACCGCGTTCCACTGCTCCAAGTCCAGTACCTCGATGCCAGCGCTGCCGTACGGCGGAGGCGCGCGTGAATCGAGGCACCCTGCTCCAACGTTTATAAAACCCCGTTGCCCTACTCCACGAGCGTTTCAAGTGGAATGTGGATCTCATCTAGTGGAGCATTTCATTGCTATTGCCGTTTGATTTCTTAATGCCGCCAGAAGGTAGCACTGGCAACAGCAGGTGACAGTTTTCTGCAGTTGATGTAGTATTTCGTTTGTCGCAGAAACCAAGCCTCCATGAGTTTTTAAATAAAGGAACACTGCAAATATTACTTATGCATTGATTTTCTGCCTTATATTTGCGTAATGTTTTGTTCTTGTTCAACAATGTTGACAATTATGAACACTGACACCGGACTTAGACGTTTAGATTTGGCTGTGGGTATATAAGACTTGCGCAGCTTCTGTTTCACTTAGGCCAGGTGGCTGAATCGATTCACAGACAGACAGACCAAAATTTCTGCATTTAAGTACGCCAAGAAAGACTATCGTCTTTAATATGGCCGCTACAAGCGCCAGATTAGGCGGTGGGTGTCCACGGACGCAACAGCAAAAAAAGTTCAGCGTGAGATTTTGAAACAAAGAAAACAATGACAATGTGCAGTGTCAGATTTTATATATTATAAAACAATGTGAAACGTCAGATTTATACCCGATAAAACTGCGAGAGTAAACAAAATTACGTAAAATATCCGCCATTTGTTCAATAAGAAGGCGACACCACGTGGGAGCGGTTATAGCCCCGGCGAAGATGACCTCGAAAAAGCCTACTGCAACGCCACTGCCATGCGCGTACGAGCGATGTCGGCAATACGATCCGCTCTCCACAGGATTCGCCAACGTTTCCAGTAACGTTGGGGTTGGCGGCACGACACGCCACGCCAGGGCGGAACCGCGGAGCGGAGGAACCTGGTGAAACGTCTGCCGAACGGCCGGCTCGGTCGCCGCGAAGTGAAAGTGACAGCTCAACACCGGGTAAGCCCAAACTCGCGTGTTCCACTCGGCAGTCGATGGAGCGAAATAAGCATAAGCCCGCCCGTTCCATTTTCATAGGTTCTGGAGCAAAAGTGCAGGCAGCGGACAATGCTGAAGAGTTTCCGGGAGACGGCCGGCTCGTGGAACAGGGCAGCCATTGTGCCGTCACTGACCTGAGAAGGGGCGGGATGCGGCGAAAGGTCTGCAACGACTAGCGCCCAGTCGGTCCAAAGGTGCGCCCGACGAACGTCGGTCGATGCACGGCCTGCTGGAAGGGCGGAGGTCCAACTGCGGCACAACGTCTAGAGCAAATGGCACAATGGAAGGTGTCGGGCGACCGGTCGGCTTCTTGCTCGATGTGCGGCTATGGCTGGATCTAGGACCACGAACCCCGGTCACGTGAATTCGGCCAAGGGCCTCGCACGCGCTGGGCCTCCGTTCGCTCCTTTAGGCGAGCAGCGTGGCGCGTGCCGCTGCCTTGTGGCTTCATCACGTAGTATTTACTTACTCCTCTTTCGTTTTCCTAGTGAGCTAGCCTGTTTATTTTCTCCACAGCAGTAAGTATATTTACGCTCCTTTTTCATTAAATTCTTTTAGCAATCTTGAGGTAGGTTAGAACATCGCAGCCTGTATTTTTTCCATGCCAAACGCATCAGCCCCAAGCGGCTAATCAAACCTTTTCCTTCTATTCCAGCCACACTCCTCCGATTGCTAGCCTTTCCAGTGCTTTAGTCACGTGACCGGTTAATTACGTGACCGGGCGACGTGTGGTGGGAAGTGGCACGGCCGGGCCAGAGCGGCGGCGCGCGCTCTAGCCCGGCCATGGAAGTGGCAACGTAGGAAAGAACGTGCTCGGCCGCGGCGCCGAGGTTCTCATTGCTGGCCAGAGCGCCGCTACTTCATCGGTCTCAAAGATCGGCTGCCTTGGCAACGAGGCACAAGCCGCTCTCGAGGTCAGTTACGCTCTGGGACACGACCGAGGATCCCGGCTAATCTCTGGGCCGCACCTTACAACATGTGGCGAATTAGGCGTCCCACTCACTCCCATTGTTAAGCGGGCGATGCGTTTGGCATTGAAAGAATACAGGAGGCGATGGTTAGAACCTTGTGCCCGCACTGGCGAAGCCTCGTCCCCAGACGAGGGCACCCATCGCGGCACATGGGCGGCCTGCTTCGCCAGAAGGGCCACTCAAGCAAAAGTCGAGTGAAATGTGGAGCTTCACGAGCTCCACGGGGAAAACATTGTCGCAGCGGTTAGTTTTCAGTCGGCGCCGCTTCTCTGTATACGAGGCGTATTGTTGCGTATGACTGGCGGGGTTTGTTTTGGTTTTTTTACGCCACAGGCAAGGGTGAGAAGCGTGCGGCGTGGAAGATGGAACCGCAAGGCATCGGGAGGACCCAGACGGCACAACTGACAGTTTGTCAGTACCGGGCATGGCTTTCTCCTGGAAACTACACCCTCTGCGACGTAGTGTCCAGTCAAAGAAGCGATACGGTGTCTTAGCGCTGCTCTCATATCGTGTTAATGGCAGCAGCGTCAACGACGGCCGGTTGGTTCCCACCTGGCTCTCACTGCATCGCAGTTTGCTCCCCAATCCCTCTCCACATGACCCGGCTTCACATGAAACCTATTTGTAGACGCCCAGAACACTGTTAACACTGTTACAGGCATTTCTGCACCGTGCACACTTGGGCCATAGGTACTTGAGATCAGTGCTCCCAGAAATGTGCACGGCATTAATATTAAAGGGGCCATAAAGACAATTGAAATTTGAAACCAGGCTTTCACCACCTCACTCAGCTCCATTCCAGCCGCGAAAGACGCAAGATGTATTGAAAAACTAAAATTTCACGCTACAGTGACGTATTATGGGCAGGAGTGATGTCGCATGGACCAGCGCTAAAAACACAATTTTCAGTGCGCTAACTGCACGTCAGCATTCAATCGCTGCGAGTGCACGTAAAGGGGCGCCCCAAAACAATCGCCCAGACTTGGCTCGACGGCCGCCAATCGCACAAACAAGATTCTGTGACGTCATAGAGAAATGCCGAAAAGTGGCTAGGGAGTCGCCACTACTACGTGACGTGTTTTCTTTAATTTAGAAGTCTGGGACAAAAGGTTGTTATCGGGACAGAGCAGCGGTCTTTCTAATGAACCAAACTTGTATTTTCTCTTCACGGCCCCTTTACCTAGGTACAAGGGCAGGCCAACTAGAGAAGACAACGTGGACGCGAGCAGAAATGGGTTCCTTCAGCACACACAAACGACAGATTCGGCCGGTAGCTACGCTAGGGCCACGTACGAGGAGAGGAGACCACAGCGCCAGACAGTCGTGGCCAGTACTAAAGTGCGCCGCTGAATGAAAAAATTGTAGGGTCGCTCCACGAAGTGAAGTCGTACTAAAGACGAGGGTTCGGGCTTCCTGAGCCTGAGCATTTTGTCTACATGTCTGTCATTCGATTCAGGGGGAAATGCTACGAATCGGCGAAGGGGAGGAGGGAAGGCCTGATACAGAGAGTGAGGGAGGGGTACGCTGAAGGGTGCGATCAGAATGGGAATACGTGGGGGATAGGAAGAGTGGAAAAGGAGTGTAACAGAAGGTGGAAGGGATGGAGGGAAAGTAAGATCTAGAGATAAGACGAGCAGGGAGAGGGGGCGGGGGGAAATGAAAAAGCGTAACAGGAGGGGAGGACCACAGAGGAGAAAAGGAGGGAGAGAGGTGAACGAAGGTGTAAAAAAAAGTGTAGCGGAGGGGGGAAGTGGGCGAGCGGGAATGGAGGAGGAGGATGGGCGATGGTGGCGGGAATCGGAGGAGGGTGTGCATACAAGAGGAGCGGAGAGGGAATGAAGAATAGAGGCTGATGGGAATGTGAGGGAGATTGAGGAAGGGCAAAGGTAGGAGTGAGAGGAATGGGGAGGCGCAGAATCGCGGAGGGAGATGCGTAGAAGCAGTGGAAGGCAAGGGATGTGGGGAGCGAAGAGGACGAGATAGGTAGGACTGTATGCGCGAAGAGCATGAGGGGTATGGGGAAGGGAGAGGAGGCGACCTCACGTGGAAGGGGTGGTCAAAACGTTGTCGTTTTTCTATTCCATTTGCAAAGCGGCCATTTTGTCCCTGTGAGCGCACTTTGTCCTTTCTGTCATCGTTGCTTATCTTGTTCCCTTAATATTTCTCTCATTTTCCATTGCATGAGGGAATGCCCTCAAGATTCTTTCTTCCCAGTCCCCAGCAGCGAGCAGTGGGAGGAGGCACTGGGCAGCTCCGACCTGGCCACCCAAGAGCTCTTGGCTGAACGAGCTGCTTTAGTCGCTACCAGCCTGAGCCCCGTTTACATTAGCCCCGTTTACATTTACCCGACGAGGGCGCGTTGAGTCGAAATAAACAGGTTTTTTGGACTCGACACCCCCATGTATAAGGGGACGGGGTGGGTCAGAGAGCCGTCGCGGCGAGTCCAGTCAACTCGGAGGCAGGGGGTGGGTTAGCTCGCTCGTCGGGCTGAGTCGGCGGGCCGCGGGGAGCAGAATACCGTATCTGCGCGGTTCTAACGCGCCCCCAATCGTAACGCGCGGGTAACTTCGCGCAGGAAAATTAAAAAAAAAATGTGACACTGACGGTACTGCGCAGATGGAAAAGACATGACACCACTTACCTGGAAGAGGGAGATTTTATTTGGCATGCAGCTCTGGAAGCCAAAAATGAATTGTGCTTCACCGGATTACTTATCCAGCTGCTGCTGGAAATAAAGTTATAGCGGGGAACACTGAAGTTGCTTGCGATTTCAAGTGCCTTGATCTTCATATTTCTAAGCGTTAGGGGCTAAGCAGAAGCACAAAAAAATGTGCAGCAGCTGACCAGTGTATGCGGCATGCCATTGAGGAATCAGTGCGCCGAAATTCACTCACGTGGTGTTGACGGATCGTTTTTATTGGATTGAGTTGGATTTTGCGGGTACTTCGTGTCCGTTGCGCATGGCAATGCTGCTGGTCGCTTTAAAGCCTATTTCGGTTTTGAGCCCGATTGTAACGCGCACACAAATATTAAGCTACCTTTTAGCAAAAGAGGGTGCGCGTTAGAATCGTGAAAATACGGTAGCCCCTTTTCCGTGAACCCCGCCGCTCCCCTCACCTCAATTCTTTGGACGGGGTGCATATAAACGAGGGAGGGGTCGAGGTAGCTGAACCCGCCACTCGACTCGACCCTTTCTCGTCGAGTCCATGTATCCGGGGCTCTGGTGGCCACCCAGTAGTCTCCTTAACCCATCTGTTCCTAATGAAGTCTCTCTCTCTCTCTCTCTCTCTCTCTCTCTCTCTCTCTCTCTCTCTCTCTCTCTCTCTCTCTCTCTCTCTCTCTCTCTCATTTTCGGCTCACTTCGAGACATCGGAATTACGTACTTTACTCCTCCACACTTCACAAGCCCCGTTTACATTGACCCGACGAGAGCGCGTTGAGTTGAAATAAACAGCTGGCCGAGGTTTTTTGGACGCGACGCACTCATGTATGAGCGGACGCGGTGAGTCGAAAAGCCGTCGGGGCGAGTCCGGTCGACTCGCAGGCGGGGTGGGTTGACGCGCTCGTCGGGCTGACTCGGCGGGCCGTGGGGAGCTGGATACCGTATTTGCATGATTATAACGCGCCACCGATTGTACCGCGCGGGTAGGTTCGCGCAGGAAAATCCGAAAACATAACTCGACGTCGTCTTTACCGCGCAGATGTAAAATGCATGACAATACTTACCTAGAAGAAGATTTTATTTTGCGAGTGCAACTGTAGCAGCCAAAAATAAATTGTGCTTCGTAAACTTGCTTATCCAGCTCCTGCCGGGAATAAAACTATACTGGGAAACACTGAAGCTGTTTGCGATTTCAAGTGTCTTCACATTCATAATTCTATATGTGACGGGCTAATTGCAACGGTAGAAAAATGTGTAACAGCTGGCCGAGGTATGCCATTCAGGAATTAGTGCGCTGGAATTCACTCCCGTGATATTGACGGATTGTTTTATTGGATTGAGTTGGAGTTTGGGAGGACCTCGTGCCTATGGCAATGTTGCTGGCCGATTTAAAACCTGTTTCGGTTTTGAGCACAATTGCAACGCACACACAAATTTTAAGGCTAGCTTTTAGCAAAAGAAGATGCACGCTAGAATCGTAAATATACGGTAGCTCCTTCTCCGGCAATCCCCCGGCCCCCTCGCCTCGAATCGTTGAATGGAGCTCATATAAAGGCGGGAGGGGTCGAGGTAGCTGAACCCGCCAGTTAACTCGACCCTCCCTCGTCGGGTCCATGTATTCGGGGCTACACTCACGCGTAAAATTGAAAGCCGTTTCACCAAGGTGAATACGATTGATTGCGCTCGAGCGGGGGACTGGTGACGCTGGCGTGCTCGGTTATGCACGGCAGTAGACGACGCACTTCGAACACTCCCGACTATCCTGGGTGCTGCCTGGTAAAGCATTTTCTTGCTCTCGCGGCATTCTTTCCTTCTACGACCTTGATTGGGAAGCTTCGCACTCCAACTGAACGGCGTTGTTTAGAGAGAGGTAAACTTTACTTTTGCCCAAAATGGAGTTAGGAAGGAGATGGGTGGGAGCCTTGGTCAGTCCTTTTTTAAATGGCCCGTGAGCCTTGGGTGGGAGCCTTGGTCAGTCCTTCTTTCTTAAGGAGCCCGTGAGCCTTGGCGGCATCTTCGGCGGCTGCGACGCTGCGTTTAGAGCTGAGCAAGACGGTCTCACATTGCTCTGAAGTCTTAATAACAAATGATTGCGGATTATTGCTGTTTTGCACACTGCATTCCCACGGAATATGTTTGAGGGTAGACCTTGCGGAGCACCATTTACACTTGTCGCCATAGAGCTCAGGGTATAAACGACTATATGTCATTGGGTTAGGAAAGGTGTTACTCTGCGGAAGATTGCCACTTGTCTAACGTACGATGTGGCGCCGTGTACCTGGAGCGGCCCAGTCGGTAGTGGGTAGTGATATCCCTGTATACGTAAGCAGCGCTCTTCCTTGGTGTGCCTTGGCATGCCGATGGTGGCTTGAAACACCGGCACGCTAATTTTTCAGCTGGCACATGCCCTTGAAATTAATTGAGCGATTGAACTCGTCAACTGACTCCGAATGGTCGAGTTGATTAGCGTTGTTCAATAAAACTCTGCCGGTCTGCTACAGGCACGAAGCACGTGCACAGTTTTGCGATGGTCCGCGCCCTTGATTGACAGGCTTCATACGGCGCGCCGCCGCGACCCTTCGAGCGCAGGGGTGGGCACACACGCGCGCTTGCACCTTGAGGCACATGCCCGGTGAAACCACGGCGGTTCCCAAAAAAAGAACGAAGCTCTCACGCGCCTTCGGAAATAGCACGACCGGTGCCGGAAGACGCGGAAGTGCACCGGCCGTACGCAATATCGCTTGCGACCCTCTTCGCAGGCCCGGCGATGGCCTTACACTACGCACACGCGAATGTCCATGACGTAGCGAGCATAACGTGCGCTCCGTTGCAAGCTAGAGCGCGTGCTAAACGTGACGGCGAAGACAGCGAAACAAACGCGACGAGCCACTTCCTATTATTCTCAAGAAACTGGAAGGGCGACCCAGCGCGAAGCTTGCATCAGCACAGATCAGCCGGAAGCGAGGCGTTACTCAACGTCCCCCGTTCTAGATAGAGAACTGGCCAAGAAATGGCCACAGGAGAAGATAGCTTGCAAGTCCCGGGGCCGGATGCGCACGCAGCTGGATCAAGGCGGACGGAGCCGGGCGGCACGAATATCGCGTTCTTGCTCGTGTTGCTCCTTCATTCGTGGCACATACACCCACGTGCACGGGATTGACCAAAACAACGCCTGAAAGGGCTTGTAGTGGCGACAACCTCATCTATACTATCAGCGCTAATATCATCATCATCATAAACGACATCCTAGCATCATCATCAGCGGTGCGTGGACTGATGCGTCAGCTTTGCTATAGTGCTTAGAAATATTCTAGGCACTATGGCTTTGCCACGCGACAGATAGAGCATGTCTGCGACGGGACTGGGAAAACGATTATTTGTCCTTTTTGAGTGGTTGGCCGGCACTCCACCGGGGTCTTGTGCCACGTGCTACAGTTCGCGAAGGGGTCAGCAGGGGTGGTACCCTTGGTGTAGGGCTGATGATGATGGTTGAATTTTTATGGCGCAAGGACAGCTGGGGCAAAGAGCGCCATGTTTTAGGGCTTCAACAGTCTTTGCTGCTTTGCGTGCCCGCTGATTGAGACCGATCTGGTCTTCACAGCAGTCGCTGCAGCAGTACTTCCCACTGCTCCGTATTAGGGTTTCTGATTTTGAGGACGGCCGTTGCGCTTTGCCATTCCCATGTAGTGCGGTAGAGGGTGGGTTTTTGATTGCACAACGGGCATGCGTCTGCATATCGAGTCGGGTAAATGTTACTCAGCGTGTTTAAACCTAATGAGCCTGTCTGCAGCTCCAGTCGGTGGCTTCTGCCCTCGTCAGGGATTCGTGTGGCGGAGGGTACCTTTTCCTGATGTGTAAGTGTAGCCGAGTATTCCGTGGGGACTGGCGTGGGTTCTTCGAAATAGCAATTTCCGGGTGCAATTTCCGGATCCTCTAGCTACTCTTATCGCCTCTATATATGTTCCCCTCTATTCCAGAGTGCGCCGGGGCCCACAAAATTCTGTGTGGAATCTTAGGTGGGCGCTCAGGGGTTGGGGTACACCGCCTTTAGCCTGGTGGAGGAGCGCACGGAGTGTGCGGTGGCTTACTCGTTCGTTCAGAAAGTGCCTACAGGGTTCTTGCGAATTGAAAATTATTGTAAGTGGTCGACCCGTCCGGAAGCCTTCCGCCGCCGCATTGCCTTCGGTCGACTATCAGACGGAGTAGCTCGAAACAAAGGGAGCAGGGAAATGAGCGCTGCGCGTGTCGGCGCCCGACGGAAAGCGCCAAGGAGCAAGCTCCGGCGTCTGTGTTGCTCAGTTTTCAACACTAAATAATGGAATATGATTACATTAGATATCTGCAGGCGGCCCCTCTTCCTTCGTCGGTGACCCGGCTGTTGCACCTCGCATGAATTTCACAACCTACCGCTCAAAGTTCTCCATGACTGGCAGGCTCGGATCATTTTGTCGGAAGGCTTTCACATCATCTCTCCAAAGTGGACCTCGTTAGTACGCGCTAGAACCCGCGGCAACCGGCTTCGCGAACTCGGTGTCTGCAGCGCGAACTCGGCGTCTGTGCTCCCCCTCTTCAGGCGCGAACGCACGTGAATTGGCGAGGAGAACAGCACGAAAGATATCACGCCACGGACACCGGGCAGAGTGTTCTCGACGAGCGAGCTGGACGACGCCGGGCGCTCCTCACGAAGCGCACGCGGACGTGCACTCGGTATTTTTTCTTGGCATGTTTTAAATGCAGAGCATTTTAGTAACTCACGATGTCACCCGCGTTGGCGTCCGTAGTCCGCATCACTACGTAGTCCGCAGCCTACACTATATAAAGAAATAATACCTTCCGGCGCCAGGTTTCGATCCCACGACTCTGCGGGCGGAACGCAAGGTGCCCGGCACTTTACCGACTGCTCCACGGAGCCAACACAGAATGGAAGGTTACGCACGCGCCTTATATCCTTGACTCATTCAACCGTCGGCCACAGGTGCGCCCTCTCCCCCGCGTCCTCCTCGCCTTCTCTCCGCTCGCAACACCCTCTCTCGCCGCGTTCGGTTCGCGTTCATGTGGTGGCGCGATTTCGGCGCTATAACACTCTCTCGCGAAGGGCATTGGATTGGATTCGATTGGATTGGATTGGATTGGCTTGGCTTGGCTTGGCTTGGATTGGATTTGGATTGGGTTGGATTAATGTGGATTGTGTTGGATTGTGTTGCGTCATAGCCGCGCCACGTTGCGTCGTAGCCTCTCCACGTTGCGTAATAGCCGCGGCAGGGGGTTCACGGCACGTTTCACGTTTCACCATCGACTTCATAGACAATGTCTACGCTGGAAGACAACAATTACAACAACAACAACCAATACGTAATCCATAAGACTTGCAGGCACGCCCCCCGCGGAAATGCTCTGCATTTGATCGTGCCCCTCGCGAGGGGGATGTTTTGATTTTTATTATTTTTTTTTTCGAACGCCGCCGTACCAAGCTCAAGCTTAAAGAGCTCTGCTGCTAAAATCCGAGCACTGTATTCGGCTCCGAAAACGCCCACTACGCGCTCGCGGTGTACAGTCTGTACAGCATTGCACGAACACCGGAGACACACGAAGAAAAATGCGCGCATAATGAAGGCTGGTATGATGTCCTCCGGATAATGAGGTTCGAATAATGAGAGCGGGGATGATGTCCTCCGTTCAACTCCTGATATTTTTCATTCCAGTGGGAAAGGGGGGGGGGGGGGGGTGGAAACGGACGCAGCCACTAACTCTGCTATCATCAAATAATTACTTCCGCTAAATATTTTACCATCGCAAGCTACGCACAGACCATCTGCCACTTCAATATATGCTGTTTGGCTATTTCCCTGGGGGGAAAATCACCAAAACAATCCCACGGCTTCATCCCGAAGTATTTATTTTTCATTTGAACCTGGTTTGGCTTGTTTTGTTAGTGCCCGTCTTCCTTTCCCTTTTGAGGGGCCCTTCCCTAGAACCCTGCGCGCACCAGTGCCTCTACACTATACGGAACGGGCAGTGTTCGATTGATTCCAGGAACAAGTGAAATGAGCTCAGCGCGGTTTTGTTGCATTAAAGCCGCTTCCTTGACGCCGCCCTACTGTCGCTTTAGTTGGCACAATATCACTCCAGTTGCATGTAGGGGTGAGAAATGTACGCACGACGTGTCTGATTGCAGCGATAGCTGACAAATGGCCCATGGTGTGGCGCTGGCTGACAAAAGAGCGCTGGCGCCCTTTTGTCAGCCAGCGTCAGCCAGCCAGTGTCCTGCCGCGCACACGCTAGAACTGGCCGTAAGTGATGCTCACGCTCGGGTCGCGCTCATGCACGATCATCGCAGAGTGTCGCGCCCTTGTAAACGAACTCTGCGTGCAAAGTGCTATGGCTGTGATAAGGAGGCTAGGGCTAAAGAAGCCTGTTGTTGACTGCCAACCAAGACGGATGTCGACATTCAGCATGCTGACCAGGCTGATGGAACACAAGTCATTCGCTGAGCACTTTCTATCTGAGGAAGAGCGCGTGCGCTGGACATAAACCGTGTGGGCACAAGTGGAAATGCTCACGGCATCCCTTCAGCCGGCACAAGTGGCCACAAAGACGCGGCAGTCTGAACAGCTGACGATTGGGGACTTTCAATTACGGCGCACGGTTGACGTGTTCCATGGACACCTTTAGGATATCCTCGCCGCTGGCAAAGGCCTGGTCCAGTCCATGAAAAAGAGGGAACGAGATCTGTGCGTCACTAATATTTTTTGTGGACCCTCGCCATCGCCTCCTCCTCACCACCGACCAAAAAAGCCAGGCAAGGCTGCACCTGGCAAAAACCTGGTAACGGACTGCAGAGCTCCAGCAGGATGGCAGCGTCAATTAAGCTGGCACCGTGGTCGCAGGTCCAGAAGAACCCGAAGACGCCCTAGAAGCGTTTCGAAAGAAAAGAGAAGCAGGGGTTGGTGTGCACCGTAATTTTTCAAGTGAGCTATGCACATTGGACATTGCGTGCTCACTTGAAATGCTGGAAAGGGAGCCACGCGTTCCGAGAACTGCAAGTGCATTGGCATTTTGGGAAGAGCGAAAAGGACGCCAACCGGAACAGCACGCTTTAGCGCAGGCAGCCCTGGGCGTTCCAGCCACACAAGTCGGCGTGGAGCGGGCATTCTCGGCGCTAAAGTTTATTTTGTCCGACCAGAGGCCTCGCCTTTCACCTAGTACACTTGATGACGTCCTGCTTCAGTGCCATAAGGTGTGTCGGAAGAAGTTCTGCAACTTTTGTGTGCATTTGTGAGTGGTATTTAACTACCTGCATATTGACCAAAAATCGATAAACATCTGTGTTTCTTTTTGTTCTCAATTTTTCTTGCGCGCAAACACGAAACGTTATAAACTGCCACGAACACTTTTTTTTTTCGTTCTGGAGCTGTAACGGAGCGGAACTTTAATGTATGGACGAAATGGAAACCGTAACAAAGCCCATTTCGTTCTTCGTTTTGACACCCTGCTTGGGATTTCCTGTACACTGTTTCAGCTCGACATTAGACAGCTAGGTGCTTAGGTACATGTGATCCAGGAACCATGTCCAGAGTCGAGCAAGTCTTAAATGCGGAGCATTTCTTAGGCTCGCGATGTCACTCGTCGATGTTGTCGGCGCCGTCCACACGCTCACTGCGCATGCGCGTCGCGTCGAGGCGCAGGTGCGCGTCTCTCCCCCGTACCCTCCTCGCTCTCAACAACAGGTGCGGCGGTGCGGGAGGAGCGCGTGTACCCCGTGCGCTCCGTCGCTCTCAACAACAGCTGCGGCGGTGCGGGGGGAGCGCGTCTGTGCGCGCATGCGTCGTAGCTACCCGTGCGCTGCGTCGCGCTCAACAGTAACGGCGACAGGGCGTGTACACGTGATAACGGCGTGGTGGGTGCGTGGAAAGTTCACGCGCTTGTGTACGGAAGTGTGCGCATGCGCGTCTCTCCGCCGTACTCCTCTCCCTCGAACGCGGGCGGTGTGTATATAAGCGGCGGAGCGCGCGTTCGGAATTCAGTCAAGGGCGTCTTTGCTTGGCTTTCGCTTGACGTGACGCTTGACTTGACGCTTTGCTTGACGGCACCAAGCAATAAAGACAGACTTTAACTTTACACTCCTTGCCTTCGCTTCTCCTTCATTCAATAAATAAGAATAATAAAGACGAAATAACAATTAAGCATTCCCAAACCATACCCAATTACGCAACATTCACGCGATACCCCCACCACTCTGCGACACATTTACTCGAGTTCCCCCCGTGGGAAGATGCGGGCGGGTTTTTTCTGCGGTGTTCTTCTGCGCGACGGGAATTAACCATGGGTCCAAAAGCTTTCACAGACTCGGTTATGGTATAATGAAGGCCCACGCTTACGAAAACTAACCCCCCCCCCCCCCAATCCATAGTGCATAGCCTCCCGTGCGTGCATGATATGTATACGTAGTTGTACTATAAGTGTGCTTCTTATCAAACTGCCGTTTGCTTTCACTTCATTTCGGTCCCTACAGAAACTTATAACGTTCGCCTCGTTTTTTAGATCCCTGCTAAGTTTGTGTCAGTTTGCTAGGGGAACTGAGAAGAGAAGTGGCGAAAATATATAAAAACACTGCGTTGCCGAAGCAGCACACCTCTGTACTGACCAGCCTCGGCAGTTCCAAAAGCCGCAATGCGGTAGGCTACCCGGGCAGCAAGCGAAGGGTCGGCGGAACCTGCCGCAACACAATGCGAGTTTGTACGCAGCTTGTCACGTGCCCTGGGTGTAGGAAAAAATGATCCCGGAAAAAATGGTCCGGCAAAAAAGGTTCTGGATAAAATGGCCCCGGAAGAAATGGTCCCGGAAAAAATGGTCCCAAATCCAAGGTAGGAAAAAATGGTCCCGGAAAAATTGGTCCCGAAGCCAAGGCAGGAAAAAGTAGTCTTGTTCGAGTAAATCCGGTTAATCGCACCAAGAACGTTTGTTTTACCGAAATTCTGGTTGGGTTGCTTTCATGGCCTCTCCCATATTTATTTTCTAACTTGCCGTTACGCTAGCTTAATCCACAGATGTTTCGCATTGATGACGTCTCAACCACATATAGCATGCATAAATCTCAGCACATCTCTGTTTTGAACCCGCACATTGTGAGGAGGGTAAACCGCTTCTACACAACCTCGGCAGGTGAAGGTACCGACACGAAAAACAGGATCCTGGTGATGTGTAGTGAAAGGAACGAGCGTCAGAGGGGGCTGCCCAGGGGGCTAATCAGGCGTGGACGGGGGCTTTCGTACGAACTTTCGTAAAGTTTGTACGAAAGTTCAAGGCATATCAACAGAAAATTTCGCCTTCACATTCTCAGAGTTGTAAGCACCCTCTGCAATTTTTTACATGTTTTTTTCCTTAACTTTTCCTTACACTCTTTGTTGCTTATTGTTTCTCTTGAATGTTTTTTTCTTTTGTTTATTCATGCTTTGGAGTTAAAGATTGTATATTTTAATTGTATTTACATTTACATTTTGGTGGCCGGACATTTCGGTGCACGCACTTTTCAGCGCACGGACGTTTCGGTGCACGATGTCTCCGTGCGATCATTTCGGTGCACGGGATGTCCCAGACATTAACTTAAAGCTTTAGCTTTAATATTTTAATTTAGATATGACTTTACGTTCGAGAGTTGGGTTTGGGCCGCACTGCGCAGAAACGAAGGCTAAACCAAGGCGGAGCATCAGCGCGTAAATCCCTATTTCAATTTACACCGATTCTGATAAAACCTCGCAGCGTAGAGCTTTAATGACTTTCCAGACACTGAGATAGCTGTGTCCGACTAAGCTTCTAAACCGGCGGTTCCAGTCCTCGCAGTTGTTTGTGCGGTTTTAGTCCAATTACTTGCCCTAAATTTTTAATCGATGCTCAGCCCTACCATCCATCCATCCATCCATCCATCCATCTGTACATACATCGCCCACCCATCCATCCAGATTTTAGCCTCCACTGGAGTTAATTTCTGCCCCTTGTAGGAATATTAAAGCATTCCATCTCTTTCTCAACCCTTTAACTAAAACGCAAACGCACAAAAGCAAAGCCGCCAAAAAGTTCAGATCTGACTAACTTCAGATCGACTAAACACGTCGACTGGAGCATGGGACCATTTTTTCCTAGATGGTCACTGGGAATATTTTTTTTCGGGACCATTTTTTCCGGGACCATTTTTTCCGGAACCATTTTTTCCGTTCCCGCCTGGGCGCACACGTTCCAGATGTTCCAGATTAGCGGACACTTCCAGGCGGGTGCTGGCTGAGACTACAACAGCACGGCGCCACCACTGTCCTCCTGTGACATGTAACACAACCGGCGAAGAGATAGCGCCCTCGCAATCACTGCAGTGCTGGCACAGCGCGGCCGTGTACGCTTAAGAAAAGACACTGGCTGCTGGGACTATGGTCAAGGCAGGTAAGATTCGGGACCTCAGACGCGTTGCCGCAAGCTTGCCCTAGCGCAGGTCTCGGCTTGTCCCAAAACGCATTTCTGAGCCCCCGCTCCAACGAATGCACGCCTCTGTTCACTTCCAGATGCCACTTCGCATCTACAACGCTGCATTGAATGCGTTGTGCGAAACTCTCCCTATTTTTCGAAGCACGCCTTTCGTGGACCTCCTCAAAAACAAAATGAATACTGAGGCCAACGCATTCAACGAGCTGGGACCCGCCTCCTTGAAAAGGACCAGCTGCAACTATTAGGCGGTAGCC
The DNA here is from genome assembly GCF_048455015.1 of Haemaphysalis longicornis. Classification (NCBI taxonomy): domain Eukaryota; kingdom Metazoa; phylum Arthropoda; class Arachnida; order Ixodida; family Ixodidae; genus Haemaphysalis; species Haemaphysalis longicornis. The sequence goes on from NW_027526203.1 coordinate 469,065,983, forward strand.
AGGTGTGGTAAGCACACAGGCCGGCGACACTGTTACGGCAGGCGTGGCGCGTGACTTATCTAACCCGGGCCCCTTCTGCAAAGCAAGCCGCTGTAAAAGCAGGCGCGCCCGCTGCGCGGACGAGAAACTCGCGCCCGGAGCCTTCTCACACGCGGCCACGCAGCGAAATTCCCCTCGCAAAAAGTTTACGGCCCTCGCCCGGAGTTGTGAAGCAGGCTCGGACGTTGCGAAGGCAGCGGTGCGAAACCCGCGGCCGCTGCAAGGCCGGCCTCGCATGCGCCACCATTGATCGGCATCGCCAGAGCGCCGCGTGTGTAGCGTGCGTGCCAACGCGGCTCAACCGACGAGAGCCGAGTGGGCGCCCCCTCTCGGGCGGGTCCAATGCACGTCCACTGGGGGAGGAAGGTAGAGCGAGCGGGCAGCGCCCCAGAAATGCGGCGCCGCAGCCGGACACAGCGCGGCCCGTTTCCGGCGGACGCGAGGACCGCCTCCCGTCCTCTTCGTTGCCCCCCTCTGCTGCTGCCCAAGCGGAGATACGGATTCCTAACGCGCTCGCGTGCGCCCCCGGCTTCGGAATACGGTCTTCCCCCCTGGCGCGCCGACCCTGCAGCGAGGGAAATTGCCGTCCCGGCCTCCTCGACTGCTTGCCTGCCGGTACTTATTATACCAGCAGGGAAAGCTGTGCTCTTCCCTTTAAAGCTTGACGGAGCCCCGATGGACACTCGAACCGGTCACATAGTCGTTAAATAACGACAGTAACAACAACAAAAGAAAGCGTCGTTTCACGTGGTGGAGTCGAGACTAGCGCGAGATTGGAGTTCTGGTTCAGCGCTTTCGGTTTCTACTTGGAATATTTTCGGTTTTTATCGCTGGCTAAACGTTTATGCCGCTAGACATTCTCCCGGCTTTAATGACGAATATGTATCCTGGTTTCAGCACTGCTTTTAACAAAATGGCTTAAAATGAGAGACAAAAGTAGCATGTTCATTCATCAAAAAAAGAAGAAAGAGTCCGCACACCGACCCTACATTTGTCTGCCAATCAAACCATAGTTGCAGGTAACCAAATCATAATTACTTATGGCGAGTTTCGCTGATCGCATCTGAAAAAGAAAATATTCAACGCGGATTTTTTTTTTTTTTTTCGCAGCAAGGAAACCTGCTTTTGCGTGACCAGCAGAAATTTCTTTCTCGCCTCACTGATGGCGACCGTCCACACCAAACGCCCTGCAGGAAAGCCAACTTTCTCTGACGATGACGAAAAAGAGGCAAGGCAGATTGAAACAAATAAATGGAGGGAAAAAATGGAAGCTAAAACGTCGTTAGAGATGTACAGGGCACAGAAATTGAACATCAGAAAGGAAAATTTCTACGATAATTCACAGGGCAGCGCTTTGCTTTTTGAGGCTAGAGCAGGTTGCCTGCGAACTAAAAGCTTTGTGGGGAAGTATTCACAAAATGATGGGGTATGCGTGGTCTGCGAAAAAGAAACAAACTATGCGGCACATAGTGTTATAATGTGAGGATATCCATCCAAATCTACATGAGGGAAATATTCGGCTTCCAGAAGCTCTAGGATTTAAGCGTATCACAGAGGAAGTTAACTTCAAGGCTGTCGAGGGGACGAAAAGAAGATTAGAGTGCTGGTAGACGAAAAGCAGAGAGGGGAATATTGCCTGAGACAGTTACCACCTGTAACAGAAAAAGAAAAAGTATTTTGTGCCTAATAAGCTTTTTGTGCCAGCCCCAAGCAGCGCTAGTGTTAAACCAAGAGTGTAAAACATGGGTATATTAGTCCTTTTTGGTAAGATGACATGTCATCACCCCGATACAAAGGGGAAACCAATAGAAATCATCATCATCATCGACGATGATCTTGGATGAAGTGAAAGATTGTTGAAACGGGAAGCTTTCTCTGGTCGAAGGCCAATGTTTTAAAAGTCAAAAGTGAAAGTCCAGAATCCAAATCGTTACGCCCAAAACGCACTGCAAAGCGCGTTTTGGGCGTCACAAAGGCACATCAACTGCCTCGAGAAAAAAAAAAGCGCTTCCCGTGGTTGGAAGCGAAGCTGTGCACCTTCGGCGACGTCTATCCGACTGCGCCATTCCGACACGGTCGAAGCGGCTTGGATCTCGGACTTTCACTCAGGTCGCAGGGGAGAAAGCTTCGAGTAAAAACCACCTTCCTCTAAGAAAGGGGCCTTGATTTTTTTCATCCACGCTGCTCACACACCGCATTGGCATACTATTAGGCAAAACAAAATTAGATAATTAGATAAGAAAATTAAACTGAAATATTGTTTGCGCGCAGGCTATTACTTTTTCTAGGTTTTTTTTTTTTTTTTTTTGGGGGGGGGGTGGTCTTGGCCAATCTTTCACCACAGATTAAAAGTTGCAGTCCCCAATTGCCGACGAATTTACGTTTCAATTCGTTCTTACCGAAGACAGCATCGGACTGGAACAGCCTCCCCGCCTCCATTGCCAGCAACCCTGATCCTGTTTCCTATAAGACGGCCATAACGGTAGCTCAGTGGCTAAGGCGTTGCGCTGCTGAGCACGAGGTCGCGGGTTCGATTCCCGGCCGCGGCGGCCGCTTTTCTGATGGAGGCGAAAAGCAAAAACGTCCGTGTGTACGAGATTTCGGCGCACGATAAAGATCCCCAGGTGGTCAAAATTAATCCGGAGCCCTCCACTACGGCGCGCCTCATCGCCTGCGCTGCGTCGGCGCGTTAAACCCCACAATCAGAATTAAGACGGCCATAACTTGCATTGTATAAACCTTCCCACTCCTCTCTGTAACGCCTTCCGGGCATTGAGAGTATTGAAATAAATAAAATAAATGAATAAATCTCCTTGAGCTTGGATTGACAAACGTGCGCCAGGGACGCTGGGCGGTCACCGCGAGGCACGCACGCACGAGCGCTCGACATTTTCTTGGTATTTTTAAATGCGGACAGGAAAAATTACGATTTTCTAAACAGCTTCGCTGTTAAAATGACTACGGACTTTCAGGGTGCCCTCTGCCGTGCCGCCCACAACGTTCAATCCGTTTCTGGAACGCGCAGCGCGGGAGTTGTCCTTCATCCACCGTGCACCCGGCGATTGCAGAAACTGACCTTTGTCGATTAATACTAAATCGGAAAAAATAAATTATGCCGAAAAAGTAGTTTGTTTTTTCGGTTTAAACAGCAATCGCTGAACGCCAGCGTTTAAGACAGACAAGTACGCAGATCACAACTTGCTTCAGGCTAAGATATTGTAAGCCCGCTTCGGAGTTTCCTTTTTTTTTGGGGGGGGGGGGGGGGGGGGGGGGGGGTATGCTTCTTTCTTACGAAATCACGCCGGTGGGTCCACCGACGACGCGCTACAGCTCGCGAAGGCTCAAGTTGCGTCAGCCGGCACCTGTATCATATTTTTCTCTTCAGCGGGGCGGCGTACAGCCGCGTATGTACGCCGCTTCGGACCTGATGTCACCCCTTGACATCACCCGGCTATCCGCCTGACATCGTGTGAACGGGGACGCCAGTAGTGGCGCTGCCCAAACTCGTGTCAAATACGAGGAACCCCATTGCCTGGGGTCGGACTCTTCCTCGCAGGCGCTACGCGCCATCGGCTTCTGACGGAAGAATGCCAAACATGTCTTAGTTTGACCGGCAATAGTCTCTCTCTCTCTCTCTCTCTCTCTCTCTCTCTCTCTCTCTCTCTCTCTCTCTCTCTCTCTCTCTCTCTCTCTCTCTCTCTCTCTCTCTCTCTCTCTCTCTCTCTCTCTCTCTCTCTCTCTCTCTCTCTCTCTCTCTCTCTCTCTCTCTCTCTCTCTGCTACGCTGAATAACTGTTTCTTTGATCCGTTGGCACGTACCCTGCAATAAGCTCTACTCATAAAACCTTCCAAGTTCTACCGTACCTTTCACAAGCCTTCGCCTCCTTGCATAATCACCCTTCGACACTCGGTGCCTCTGGTGGCACAACCGATCCTAGCCGAACCTGCAGACCTCCCGTCTGAGCCCTTGCTGGCCGCAGTTCCAGCGGATCAACCTTAGGACGAAGTAAAACTTCACTGATATACAGCTTTGTCAGCTTTTATTCCCCATTAATAAGACTACTATGACAAGTTATACCCCGCTAACGACGCGTAAGTAAGTCAAACAAAAAAAATGGACGCCATCCTGCCATGCGAAAGTAAATGTCGAGCGCAGCTGTCGTAAACCACTACACATGCTGCGTGTTATTCCGACTCCAGCTTTCTCTGTGACCCTCTTGAACAGCATCTTCACCGCCCTATTCAGGCGCACTGCAGGAAGCGGGCCCACCGCGCAGAGGGCTATCCGAAACCGTTCTTTGCCGCCAGATTTTCCGATTCCTCCTTACATTTTTCTTTGTTCCCCTCGAACAGCATAAAATTGCGTGCGGATCATGAGGCCGTGGACCAACTGATAGGGCGAGAGCTCAATACTGAAAGTGGCTATCCGAACAACATATTCTGTATAAAAGCGCGTGTCGCGTCTATAGCGTATACGTTCGTTACGCCTGTATTCGGGACCTTGTACACGTCAGTGGAGCAAGCGAACTGCGGTCACATGCCCATGTTCCGGACCGGAAAGTGCGACATAAGTTGAATACCAAGGATAAGATGTAAAAGGGATTTTCCGCAGCTGGTTTGCGATTTTTTTTTTCTCTCGCAGAAACGCAACCACGCACTTGGAAACAGGACTGAAGCAACACATGGACGATGTTCAAAACAGTTGGGCGTCGAAGGTGCTCGCCCAGTATGAGGAAACCAGGGATGATGAAACAGGCTTAATTGCGCAACAAGAAAGGCAAAAAAAAAAAAAAAACGTGTGTGCCTCCTACCTTTTCTCTAGTACAAGCCTCCTTATCATTAAAGGCATTCCTTCCTCCCTCTCACAGCCACGAAAACAACCTAATCGCAGCATGGGTTCAAAATCTACCACTCCGGTACGCAAGAGGTCGGTCACGGAAGCTAGCTGCTGTTTTGTTGCTTTTTAAGAGGCTTGCTGCCAGGCAAGTTTTCAGCAATTGGTAGGATGCACAAACGCGTTTTAATTTTTTTTTTTCTACTACCCAAGCATCGAATCCAGACGATGCCAAAATCGCAAAGTGAAGCCCTCATGCGCGAAGGCGCCGTCATCGCACAGTGGCACGCGTAGGTGAAGACGTGTGTCGGACTATCCTGGCATAAATGGCACTGAAGACCCGACGGTCCCAGGACCATCGGCGGGACTGGATCCATTGCGGTCTATGAAAACGAGAAGGGATCTGGGCGCGTAACATGTTGGATGCATGCACATAATGGCCCCGAAACAAGGGCTCGTTCAGAGGAATTTGCACGCGTATGCACAGGTCTTGTCGCTTCTTACCCGTTTCGCGTACTAAACTTTTATCCGTTAAATAATCACCACGCCACCTTCAAAAAGCACCCTTCGACGTTCCCGAAACGGCAGACGACTGCACTCAACAATAAGAAAAGTGCAATGTGTGGAAGCAATGTTTATAACATGTTTCACACTCAAGCGGTGACCACGGCGAAGATGTTTCGTGGAATTAAACCAGCGTATTAACCCTCAACGGCCGCTGATTATTGCGTTTCTAGAGGAAATACGCAAGCGGAGGTAACTACGTCATTGCTTACTGCCAAACGAGCACACATATTGGTTGTTTTGTCATGTGCAGCGCGCGTCTTGCGCCGCACGCAACGTGTGAAAAAGCAGACGACGTGAGAGCGCCATCCACACTAGGAGCGGTTCGTCCCGCCGCCGCCAGGGGCCGACTGTGTTCGCGCTCAGGGCGAATAGCTTTCGCAGTGGTTCTAGACGCCAAGGAAAGAGTGAAAAGCGCTTATCGAAAGTGTTGCAGGGCCCCTTTAAAATTTTATTTCTCTGTCTGTACGTCAGCACCAAGTCTATTTATAGATTAGACGTGACAGTAAATCTTTTTTTTTTTTTTTTTTGCCAGATGGCGAAGCTGAGAGTCGCCATGTGCATAGATCGACTAATATAGCAGAAAGTACAATTACCAATACTTTCAAAATAAACACGGCCACAGAAACCTGTTCCCGAAGCCCTGCGTGGCCACAATGGTACCGCGGGCAGGATACCTCGGCGTTCAGCATGGCATGCCGTGAAGAGCAAATACGGAGCGACATGCGGGGATAGACGGTGTTCGTGCACTGGGTGAACAACATTAATTTTTTTCGCGCCTTAAACAATTAATGTTACGATTAAACGCTTGGATATAAATTAGATTTAGTTGCATTAAACGTATTATGTTTCAAATTTTTACATTGAACGCAATAATGCGCAATTAGGACTGAATATGCGGGAAAAAGCGAATTAGTTGTCGATTTTTTTCCTCCGTTGTTTTTGGATTTCAGCTTATCGAAACGGTTCCAGTAAACACTTTACATCCAAGAGCAGGCATAAAATAGGCGGAATAACTGTAACTAAGGCATTGAACTCCTAAAATATTAAAAATATAAATGCACTTTTTGCTCGCATGTAAACGCAGAAGAACATTGCAAAACGGCAATGTTTAGAAGATATGTCACACTTTATTGTAATGCCTATCGATACACTAAAAAAATAAAACTTCACAATGCGCAAAAGGATCTCTTGTTCTGAAAAAAAAAATGTTATTGTACATTTTGCCACCATTAATAAACTTTAATGCGAAAAAACATTATTACGCTTGAAATAATTCGAAGAAAAATCCCGCGCAATGCCAAGCTTGGGCCGCAATTATAACAAAAAAATACCCTAAATGGTCAAGTTCGGTGGTGGAACTGTTGGCATGGAATGACCCCTCTTGTAAGCATGCACAACAGAAAATCCTGTGTGAATGCCTCTTTAAATCGATATTCTTCTATTTGATTGCCTTCCGAATTTACCCTGACCCTTGAGTTACAGATCACCTGCGCGAGGCCCCCAAAAGGGGGGACAACTATTCCGGCATCTCACCACCGGCTCGCTTGGCGTACTGGCGTTTGTAAGAGCCATTTTGACATGAATTGCGTCCGTACATGTCAGAGTTGTGTCGTCAGTGTGGACTCGAACAACGCCCGCAACTGTGTTCGTTCCAAGCTCAGGCGCCCTTTGTTTTCGCCTGGCCGGATCTGGGCAGCCGCTCGGTTAACCGCACACTGCAGGTGCCCAACTTGCGCTCGCAGGTGCGTCAACATTTGGAGGCTCGCCAGCGCTTTTCAGTGGGGGACATTGGGGAAGGGTCCACGGCGCCGTAAGGCGGAGCGCAGTTCGCCGAGGGACCGAGCCCCGCTTGTTCCTAATGGCACATTGGTGCAGCGGTTGCGTGCCAGGCGAAAAATTCCCAAGTGCGAAGACGGAGCGGCGCTTCCGAGCTGATTCAGCACCATGCACGTCCCGCCAGGAATGTCACCTATTCAAACGCACCGCGCTTTGCGGACCGTTGTCAGGCTTTTACGTTGCTCTGACACAGGACCACGAGGTCTTATCCGGGCATGAAAAGGCTCTCGGACGAAGTAACATACAGCACCATCGCGAAGCGGGTGCACGACCAAGCACAAAGGGCGGGAAAAGGCACTGCGCGCGCATGCGTGTCCTTGCCAGAGGCCCTGCACGAAATGGCAATGCTGCAGCGACGAACGCACTTCTGCGGGTTCACTTGGCACCCCTCGCAAGGCGGACAGGCAGGCCGTATCGGTTTGGGCCCCGGGGCCTGTTATTTCAAACGTGCGCCGGAGCCTCACCAGGGAGACGGCCCTTTGGTCCCACCGAAAACCCAGGTATGAGGCCGTCCAAAGTGACTGGCTAATGAGGCAGCTCGTCTGCAGCCCCGCGCTGCCGACAATGGGTCTGCCGGTCACCTGTCGCCGTCGTTAGCTCGGGCGGACCAAATGGGTTTCCAATGTCCTCACGCCTAATGGCGCCCCCTAATGCCACCCGCCGGCTTTTCTGCGGCCTCGAGAGGCCGAATGCGCAGACTGCGCAGGAAACAGCGCCAACCCCAGCCGATGCAGCGGCAGAGGCGTGCACGTGCTGCCGCTGCCTTGCACGTTAAACAGAAGCCGCTGAATTCGCTCGAAATAGTCGCACGTACTTGAAACAAAGAGCAGTTTGCGTGCACTTGGATCTAAGCTGCGATCTTTTTGCACAAGAACGTATGTGTGCCGCTGTCCAACTTGCAGCTTACAGACTAACCCTGAATCCTTCCTCCACTCAACCGAGGAACCATCGAGTGGAGGACAGACTGAGAATACGGCCATAAAGCGTGTTCCCGAGATTTGTCGGGTCGAGCACAAACCGCTCGGGGGAATGACAATTTTTAAGCGCCTTTCGAAATGTCTGTCAAGCGCACACGAAACCACCACGCGTCGCCTACACAACACGAGGGCTGCTTTGACGCCGCCTGAATCCCGTCATTTCGGGAGAAGTTTAACCAGATCTGGACGCTTTGGCATTTAGCAGAAGCGGCGAGCTTTAACTGCCACAATTCCAACGGCCGGCGTTGTCAATGCGGCCCAAATAACGATTTTTTTTTTCTAACGTAAGTAGCACTGTATAGTGCTTTGAGCCTGGCCAAGTCTGTATTTTCCGGCTGTGGCTCCAGAAGACGTACAGATGCATGTACGAGCGCCCGTGGGATTAAGCAGAGCCGTGCAGTACAGACGGAGGAGAGCTTAGCGTCGCCAACAAGCACCGTCGTTCATTAAGCCCAGCAAAAACTGGCTCGTGCCACGAGGGTGGCCTCAACGCTCAGGCGTCAAAGCTCGGTTTGCGCGACGCAAGCAACATGTGCACTAAGCGCGGCTCCTAATCGGCTCGGACGATCCAAAATCGCCCCCGCTTCTTAATCCCCCGGCTTGACAACTGCCAGCATGCCCACAAAAACAGGAAAATACTACTGCTTTCGTTATTTCCGGGTGGACCCGAAGAAGCCCGGGACGGCTATCACAGCTGGCGGCAAAAAGAGGCGGCAAACGTGGTTCAGCGCGAGCAGAGGCTGCACGGCACAGCGGCAGCACAGATCCTGAGTCACGCTGGAAAAGAAGCAGCCGCACGCGTCTCGTGCATCTCCCAAGGGTTTCGCCAACGCGGACGGTGCGCGTTCAGGGCACCAGCGACGATAAATCCAAAATGACAAAGCTCGGACGGCCGGCATAGAAGCTCCCAATATTGTTTGGCTCAGGTAGGCCTCCCGAGGTGGTCAAATCTCGTGAGGCCTCTGGCAGCTGAAGGCGGCGCTGTGTGACTGCAGCTTGTGTGTGATTGTCAAAAGTAGCTAGCGGTGCTGCCATGTAAACAAGTGGGAGGCTTCGCTCGCGAAGACGTGCAACAACGAGCCGGCGCCCTCCCTGCCGTCTGACGTCCGGCCCGTCAGCGTAGCACACAATCGAGCGAGCGGGCCCCTCTGCTTTCCTGAGAGCCTTGACCCACACGCCGGCGGCGCTGGTCCCGCTCAAGCAGCTGCTTCGGTGTTGGGCGCACGCTGCGGAGGAGCGTACGCCCCGGAGAGGCGAGTCGCGACTGCGCGTGCGCAGTACGCTACGCATCCGCCCCAACGATGCGTTGCTACGCACGCAACGACTTGGAGCGGAACGCTCCGGCCGCTATCGCGCGCTCTCGGCCCGGCGAGAAGGCAGCTTCCAAAATGGCAGCTGCTCCGGCGATGCCGGTAGGAGGCGAGAGAGCCGGTCCTCCGACTGAAAACGCGGACCGTCGCGTGTGTTCCTCATTAGGCGACAACGTTTCAGTTCTAACCGGCATACCGGCCAGAAATGAACGACCAAGGACAACCCGGATGGCTCCCGAAGCGGGTGGCCGTGTTCGTGTGCGTGTCGCGCGGGTGTAGGAAAAAAATTGTCCCGGAACATAAGGTCCCGGAACTTATGGTTCCGGAAAAAATGGTCCCACCTCCAAAGTAGGAACAAATGGTCCCGGAACAAATGGTCCTGGAACAAATGGTCCCGGGCCCGTCTGCGGGCTATATAACACTACCCTATAAGTTATAACACTACTCCATGTGTGCTCTCTTTTTAATTTCGATGTATCTTGCCAATGATCCGTTAATTTTAGTGACATTAATAAACGTACTTCTTTTTATAGGGTGCAAGCAAATCAACGACTAAATAAATAAAGGTAAAAATTATGTCTATGACGATATCCCGCTTTTTATTCCGCATCGTCAGCATGGCACGGGGGAAAACACCATTCGCCTCTCTTGGCCGACAGCAGCTTTCCATCCCGTTCGTTAGGAATGGCACAAGGAGGGACGGAAGAACGGAATTCCTCTCCTTACGAGCTCGAAAATCTCTGGAGACGGCGATGGAGGCGCGGGCCATGAATCACGAGTAGTTTGCATTGCGGTGCCTCCAACATTGAAAGATATTTCTACTTGCAAATATTTTATACTCGGCTATCCTCCCATTCTTCTCCTTATCCACCTTGTTTTCTGCTTAAAAGGACGGAGGATGGGCATGCACTTCGATGCTACTAGGCGTTAGTCACGGGTGCGTGCGTACGTGAGCTGTTTCCTTCTCCATCGGAGGCATCTCCGGTCACCGCAACTAATCCCAGCATTAGTGCACCTGTCGCCGGACGCTGCGAGTGTAACAGACGTTGTTGACAGGCTGTTTTCAGACTAGCTAATTGAGGGGCGACACTCATACATCGGCTGGGTCGCTTGGTCCAGCCAGGCTGGCGCGACATGACGAAATTCTTCCAAAGAGGGCAACGAAGGCCAGCTCAAGCAAAGAGGAATATGCCACGACTGCAAGTCCACTACCCCCCGCTTTCATGTTTCGATCTTCGTGTTTTAAAGGGGCCTGGCGATGGGGCGATTCTGGCAGCGGCGGTGCACCAACTCGCACCATGCATCGACTTTTCATTGAACGATGACCTCTGTGGCCGTGTTCGATGTTTACAATTTGTACCAGTGTAAAGTCATTAAAAAATTAAAGCCGTTCCACTCAATGTGAAAGCTGTCCGAAGTGCAGAGCAGTGATTCGCCATAATGGGCTGTACTACCGTTATCCGCTCACTGCTACCACCCAATGCAATTCAAATTTCCCGCCTTCGCAGTGCTCGCGTGCCCCCTGCCTGAAACTGCGCCAGCGGGAGTTCTGTTCTTTTTGTGCTTGCTTTAATTTCGTATGTTGGAGCTGTTTTGCGTCATTCCGAACGCGCAGCTTTTAAAGACGATAGTCTTTCTTGGGCTACTTAAACCCAGAAATTTTGGTCTGTCTGTCTGTCTGTGACTCGATTCAGCCACCCGGCCAAAGTAAGATAGGTATAGCGCAATAGTCTTATATACTCACAGCCAAATGTAAACGTCTAAGCCCGGTTTATATGTTCATACTTGTCAACTTTGTTGAACAAGAACAAGACATTACGCAAATATAAGACAGGAAATTAGTAGATATTTACAGTGTTTCTTTATTAAAAAATTCATGGATGCTTGGTTTTTCGATAGCAAATGATATTCTACATCTACTGCATAAAACCGCCGCCTCCTGGCGGCATATGAAAAATCACGCGGCAACAGCAACGAAAGGTCCCACTAGCTAGGTTCCACGTTCTGCTTGGAACGCACGTGGAGCACGGCCACGCGGTTCTATAAACCTTGTAGTCGGCCGCCTCCATTCACGCGCGTCTCCGCCGTACTGTAGCGCTGGCATCGAGGAACCCGGCCTGTAGCAGTGGAACGCGGTAAATTCAAATCGCCTTGCGCAAACCTTGGGATGAGCGCGACGGTACAGGAACAGCATGAGAGGTGAGCGGGAAAGCAAAGGGGGGCATTTCCTTGGAAAATGTCCACAAAGACTATCGTCTTTTGACGATATTTGCAACGAAAGGAGCAGATACGCGGCCAATTTTTTTTCTTGCGCGTGGAGCCTTTCTGCGTCATTTCGAACTCGCCATTGTTTTCTTGCGCGGCTGCTTTTTTCGCTTACTATAGTAAAAACCAACCCAACGAGCGTTCCTAACTAAATGAACGCGGGCGCTGCCGGTTAATTACGTATATTTTGCCTCAGATGTACCTATAGTTTTCTTTGCGCTAAACAACGGGGATATGTAGGACAAGCGCCAGCGGTTCACGAGTTTCGAACGCTTATGACTATACAAACCGCTTGGCTTTCGAAGCCTCTGGGGTACGCCGCGAACGACAGCGTTACCACGGGACGCCCTGTTGCTCTACTTGGGTCCAGCGAGCGAGTGCCTAAAGTGCTGTGCACTTCAAAGACGCGGAAACAATGTTTATGTTACTGCGAATGAAGTGGCATATGTCTGTGGTCAAATGTCGTCCTGAACAATAATACTTACTGTCGGTGGGGGGTGACTAGCAACGAGTACGAGCTCACCTGCTGCCCTCAGCACGGATTCGCGCTCCCGCAGCACGACGGCAACGTGAACAAAACGTGTCATCCAGCAGCCTCCGAAACCTTGCAGGAAAAGAACAGGCGTAATAATAGCCAAGTGTTGCGTATTTTCGTTTTTGAGCTGCAACATTTTCTGGGGCCCAAAATCTCTTGAACCGAGCTGCAATGGAACCATTTGATGTAATGAGCACAGTAATGTAGCTTATCTAGCGCAATAGAGCTTTCATCGGCCGAAGTTCTTTTTTTAAGAACAATAAATCGGCGTATACCATGCGCTAGCGCAGCGCTATCTTGACTGGCGGTCAGCGGTACCGGACGCACTTACGTTGCTTCACATGACCGAAATAATGCCATCGCTGTATTTATAAGTAAGCTGACTGCACGAGCCCAAGTGGGACTCCCTTCTCAAGCGTTTATAAACGTTTATATCCGTACGGGCATTGTACATCAGCCAGCTTAATTTAAACCGCAGCTTTACTGCTCCGGTTTATGAGAAAACTGAATTCATTAGGAAAATTCTTGCTGCATGTTATTGCATTTACTTTAAACATTGGGCGAGGGCTGTTAAGCTCGCAGATGCTATACAGGAAACAAATTTTGATTGAGCTACTGTGGCACTAGTTCGCTATGCACTCGGAATAACAAAAAAGAGAAGGAAAGACGGCCGGGAAAGGGTGGACTAAAATCCCTTCACCTGCTTTAGCCGATCAAGGGACTTTAGGGTGAACGTACGTGATGACGTACGCGTGCTATGAGGAGTTGACCGTTTGTATACAGCATTCAGCTCAAGTAAATTTAGCCTTAGGAAATGCATTATATACACGAATAGATAGAAAAGTCATTGTGCGCAGATACAAGTACATAAATGTAGATACGTCAGACCCTCTCCCTCCCGCGTAAAAGCGTCCATACACAGGTGCAGCAGTTGGTGGGACCATTTCTTCCTACTTTTAGAGTTGGTGTTGCGGTGGTGGAATGCGCGCAGTGTTTGCGCGGCTCGGCGGCCTCCATTGCGGGCATCGTCGCCTGCATCGTCGCCTGCACCGTCGTCGCACCCTCGGCTGCGAGCCGAGAACGTTGCGCTACCCGTGTGAAACGCGAAGGGTTTGTAGCTGGACTCCACAAATAAGAGGAAGTGAGGAAGGCTTCGTATATTTTGTTGAGTTGCTACACCCGAGTGAAGTGTACCACTAAACCGCCGTGTCAGTCTACTCGCTGTTTAATTTTGCGCGTCGCATGCCATGCTCAGTATTTGTCGCATGGTCCTGGCATATTTCGGAGCTGAATAAATGAGTATGCCGAGCACTGCGCGTTGCTTCAAAACTTTGGCTGCGCGGTTGAGCAAAACAATCGCAACGGGTATATCGTATTTTCCCTAATACTGAATCGGTAAGAGGGTCTTTTTATCCTACTTTTAAGGTTTGTACAATAGAAACCAACGCAAACGCATTGAAAAAAAAAGCCCCATCCAGCTACAGCTTGCCTTGGATAGTCACGCAGGCAAGGGCAAATCATGGCCTCCGAGATCACCCCGCGCGCGTTTGCGTTAGCATACGCTAGACGTAGGGTTAGCTAGAAGTAGGGCAAGTAAGTAGAATGAAACAGGCAAGTCGGTTGCTGACAACCGACGCCCCGATTCAGAAGGAGAGAGTCCCTAATCATCATCATCATCACCGCGCTAAAAAGAGCTTCCCTCAAGGGCGGAACAAAAAGCTGATGGGACGGGCAGCCGCGAAATCCCTTCTCCGTCCGCAGTCCTTATCGGCCCTTGCAGGGAGGGGTGACGCACCTGGTTGCGGGGGAGCGGTCCGCCGGTGTCCCCGCAGGTCGTAGCCCCCAGGCGAAGTCCTGTGCAGCATGGGCGGCGCGTAGCCGCCTCCCGTGGGCGACGACACGGCGGGAGGGTGGTCGAGCAGTAGCGGATCAGAGGCCGGGCTGCGGCGGCCGAACGGCGACGACGAGTCGCCCGACGCCGACGCCGGGGCCGTCAGGAGAGCACCGCCCGGGGAGGAAGCGGCCAGCTGCCGGATCTCCTGCGAACGGCGGCGTCACGCTTAGCGCTGCTGGCACGGCTCAGCCGAACTCGCACAGAAGAAGAAACAACGAGTAGTTCACCAATGTCGTGCATCTGTGCGCGGCACATGCTTACACGAACGACGATTCGCAAGCCTTGTTAACGCACGGGTGAGTTCCTGGAGAAGCCACCGCTGTATAAAGGCAATGAGCAACGAAAGTAGAACAAGGGTGACCTCTTTGGAAGGCCCCGGTGAAGAGCTCAATTCATCGATGCCATTGAGTTTGGGGTGGCGGAAGGCAGCACTATTGCGCTTGGCCAGACACATAGGGGCAAAATCCAATCGTTGGTTCGCCTGGCTCGCGTTGAAGCGAAACCGATAGAGTTTCGTCTCAAGTTCGATAGGCGGTTTTCTATCAAGGGCAGGTGTGGAAAGCATTGCATGCTTTTAAACAATACGTAAAATAATGAGCGAATAAAACACAAGTTCGCACAAGATGGCACAGTGAGCTTATGGAAGCGGCTATACAGTTCGCTTGCGCTAAAGCAATAAAACCCGGGAATATCGAGCATGAGCACGACCTCAGCGAGTTGCACCGCAGTGCACGGTCGAGCACAGGAGAGAGAAAGGTTTTGCGTCCTCAAATGGAGACGAAAGCAATGCGTGCGCGGCTGGAACAAGCAAGGGCGGAAAGGACCGCAAAAGCTGAACTTCTGACCAGCACAAGCTTGGAAAATTATGCAGCCAGCTACGTGTGGTACGATTCGCCAGACTGCAGATGAACAAGAAAACAAGTCACGGACACCTCACAGGCAAGTTCTTGCGGAAGAGCTTCAGCCGCCACAAGTCGGAACTGCCGGCCTTCAGGCAGCAGGCGGTCCTCGCCTGCAGGAAGTCCCGCACAGGTCTATGACCTCTGGAACGCACGTCGTCCTCCTGGCCGACAACCGAGCGAGGGACGGCTGCGTGCACATCTGCGCCGCGGGGCCACGCAACCAGCCGGGTATGCCGCAGGTGTTACGGACCCCCGCCGAAACATAGCTTTTTCCTCCCGCAACTGCGCGAAGGCAGGAGAGCGCGCGCTTCGGACGAAATCGAAACGGGCAGCCCTTCTCCGTTCGGCTGCCATGCCCCGACGTGCCTGCTGCCCCGTCGTTAGAGGCCGCAACGCTGTTGCCGTGTGTCGACCGGTGAAAGACAGCGGCAGGTCTCGGAAGCGTCCCTGAACAAAGGTTTAAAGCGCTCTGGCCTTCTCCTATACGTTGCCACGGAAGGAAAAACTGCTTCACCGAGGCCGTGGTGTATGCCTGAAAAATGGCGTACCACGTCCTCCGAGCGGTCCGACTGCTAATCGAAGGGGCTAAGAGCACGTGCAAACGCTTTGCTCGGTGGAAGGAAAACCTACTTCCTACTTTATTAACTGGATGTGTTTTTTTTTGTTTTTTTTTTTTGCAGGACACATGCGTACATCGCGGTAGCTCGAACCACTTTTTTTTTTTTTTTTTTACAGTAGCGAGCTTTTTGTATGTGGCAGCCTCGCAAGATATTTTTGTCTACGGTGGCTCGTCCGTAGTGATGTCTATCAGCTACATAAGCTTAATAAGACTTAATAAAAGTGATGCCTCTTAACGGCGGAACAGGCACCACTGCGAAAAAGAAGCCAAAATAGCCCCGACCGCGGGATATGTCACGTGGCGGATTTGCGGTTCTTACGGCAAAAAAATGCTAACAAGAAGGCTCTGTGCCTGTGCGAAGACAAAGAAATGGATAATGGATATGCCAGTGCGCGCGCACGCAAAAGATTGATTGATTGTGGGGGTTTAACGCGCCGACGCGACGCAGGCGATGAGGCGCGCCGTAGTGGAGGGCTCCGGATTAATTTTGACCACCTGGGGATCTTTACCGTGCGCCGAAATCTCGTACACACGGGCGTTTTTGCTTTTCGCCTCCATCAGAAAAGCGGCCGCCGCGGCCGGGAATCGAACCCGCGACCTCGTGCTCAGCAGCGCAACGCCGCACGCAAAAGGCTGCGTACTAACTACAGATCTACGAGAACGTCCTGCCAGAAATGAACGGGGGAAATAATGAAATCTAAGAGGTCATCACCACAGCAAAAACAGTGCGATTTTACCTGCAAATTTGCTGTTGCGGCGCCGCTCGTGCGGCAAAGCGGCCTATTTTCGTAGCGTCGGCAGCAAGGAAAATGCTGACTTCTCTTCGATGATGATGACGATTATTGCTATTGGTTCCCCACTGTAGCGGGGCGATGACATGTCATCTTACCAAAAAGGGCTTCATCATTAAAGGCAACCCCCCTCCTCCTCCTCCCTCCTCCAAAATATTGTTTTGCCGTACGAGCGGCGCCGCAACACTGAATTCGCAGGTAAATTCGCGCCATGGCTTTTACTCGTATACTTGCACTCCCTCAAGGCGCTTTCTTGCGACGCTAAATGCTGCTTGTGTAGAAAGCGCATAAACAAACACGCATACTTCAGTCCCGCACGTGCACGCCATCAGACCTTTGAACCGATCGCCAGGATGAACACCGAGCGTGCAGCGCGTGCCGCAAGCGAGCTGTCATTTGTTGCTCGTACGCACAATGCAGTGCCACAAGTTGGGCTAGCAAAGGGAGAAGAGACGGCCGGAGTAAGGACCTCTTGTCGTCCTCCAGTTCAACTCATTTTGAAGCATCAATTAAGCGGCTCGATCACAAACGGAGGATCGCGAAGCAATCTCAATGCTTTTCCTCCGCAAGCATGCAACGCAGGCAGGCCGCGGTGTCCGTGGTTCCGTTTTTCAGTGTTCGTCGGCCCTCCAGTAGGTTCCAGCTCCGCTAGGTTCCAGCTAGGTTCCAGCTCCGAGCGAACCGTTTCTTGCTGTCATTTTCCTCCTTTTCGTCACTTTCACGTGATAGAACGTCGCGTGAGGCACCGCTGTCGGGAAACTGGGCCAGTGTCGCTCGGCTGTGCGCAACGCAGCCGCATGTGCACACACGCAGCAGCCGTCCTGCGCGAACTCCTGGAGCAAAGCACCGCAACCCAGCCGACGCTCTCGAGAGGCCACGTGAGGAAACGCTCACCGGCCAGTCTGTTTCGTAATGTCCTCCTCCTCCTTTCTGTCGTCCCTTGCAGCCAAGGCCAGCGCGGGCCGTGCCCTCCTGCGACGGCGCAACGCGGCCAGCGCCATGGCCTTTCTGGCAACGAGGGCTCTGCCGGCGAAGAACTGAGGTCCCGGAAAGAGGACTGAGGAGGAGGATCTCCAACCACTCCCTTTTCCCTCCACCTCATACCGGGCACACAATAGAGCTCTCTCTCTCTCTCTCTCTCTCTCTCTCTCTCTCTCTCTCTCTCTCTCTCTCTCTCTCTCTCTCTCTCTCTCTCTCTCTCTCTCTCTCTCTCTCTCTCTCTCTCTCTCTCTCTCTCTCTGTTTTATATATATATATATATATATATATATATATATATAGAAATAATAATTGGCAGTCAAGAAAACCTCGGAAAGCAAAGGGGAGGATGTAGTTAGTCAAGATAAAGAATTTGGAAAATAAGAAAGTAGAGAAAAAATGCCCGCCAGGTGGGATCCGAACCCACGACCTCCAGAATACCGGTCTGGTGCGATAACCACTACGCTACCGGCGGGGATACTTTAGCCTCCACTTTCTGGGGTATTTATGTTCAGGTGTTTTTGTTTCCTGCGCTTGGGGGTGGTAGCCAGCGCCACTCGGACTGCCAATTATTATTTCTGTCTTATTTCAACGAGCCCCTCATTTCCTATTCTGATTCGCTATATATATATATATATATATATATATATATATATATATATATATATATATATATATATATATATATATATATATATATATATATACATAGTCACGTGCGCGCGGAGAGACAGACACACAGACAGACCGATAGACCTAAGATCGTCCGCAAAGCGATCGCCTATCCCAAGAACGAGTTTCATTTCGTTCATTTGGGAAAGGCCTGAAGACCGGCAGCCAGGCCTGCTGGGAGTTAAATATTTTGTCCCTCCACGACGTCTTCTCCGACGAGCGCGCGTTCACTGAGCTTAAATACCAACATATGTGCAAGGAAACTTTCACAGTTATTTACTCCAAAGTGTTCTGCTAAACTTAACCTGTGCTTTCGTCCAGTGAACCATGCAAAGCCCGCGGAGAAGTACGCATGTCCAGTATTTGGAGGACACGGGGGGACTGACTACCTCCACTTTTGCACACCGAAAAGTTCTCGGCTGTTCTGCTAAGTCGCGCGGATCAATCGACGAAAGTGAACGCTCCTGGCCGAGCGCGAGAAGGGTGGCCACATGTCCTTCGACATGTCCACCCGAACATGTCGTGCCTCAATTACGCGTTGTGCGCCTCTCACTGCACTAACAAAAGCTGGTCATCGCGCAGTTCACAGCGCATGGCAATGAACCAATGCACTGCATGCTTAACTCATACTCGAACGGAACCGAAAAATGGGCCAGTTGGTTGGAGCAGTGAAACATGGCCAGCGCTAGTCCTGTGTATTCTCTTCTTTGTTGTCCCGTCTCTACCGCGCTGTTTTACCATGTTTCACTGCGAAAACGGGAAGCAGCAGTATTTGAAATTTGACAACGCAATAGCGTAACTCTACTTGACAAGTTATGCGAACCATGTGCGTCACTGTCATAAAATTCCGCAGAAGGGCTCCAGAATAATGCCTTTCAAACAGAACCTTCGAGAGACGGAAAACGAAACCCCACAAAACATTTACGCGCTGAGAGCCCGGTCTTGATTTGAAATAGAGTAAAAGAAAGTGCAGCACCTATTTTCACCGCCTCCTGTGCTTATAAGGCGTCACTGAAGAGAACTGCCATTACCGTTTAATATATATAGTGTCTAATTGCAAGTCAGCTGTGTGATGTCAATGCAGCAGTTTGGCGGCCGCCGAAAGAGAGAACCTGGTGTTTTTTTTTTTTTTTTTTTTCTTTAAACTTTGTCATATTTCGGTCATTCAGCTACAATCTGTTAATAGAGAGTTTTAGCTGACCGTTTCTGACGGTCCGCTCCGCTCCGATAGCAAGCGGGAGCGCCATTGCGCATGCGTGGCACGCAAGCACGCTACCGGCGATACCGGAGCGGGGCCCCGCTCCGCTAACCGGGGCCTCTTAGCGGACCGTCGCGGCAGCTTACGCTACCGGGCGGAATTTCAACATGGCTGCCCCCGCAATGCGAGTGCGCTCCGGCGAACTTCGTTTCATCAGTTGAAACACGACCGACGAAACCGCGAAAGCTCTTCCGAATAGGCAATGGTGCAACACACCTCAAAGATCTTTAGAACGTACGCGAAAAACGTCGACCGAAGCGCGGGGCTGCTTTTATGCAGCGCCGAGAAAGACAGCCTTGGCTTGGCTATTCCAAAGTTTACCGGCTTGTTTATTGTTATTTTAAAAAATTATACAATTTCAGCGACTACATTATACAAAAAAAGGTTAAATGAGGCCAATAAACAAGGTATTTTGCTTTGATTGGGCGAACAAATACCAATTCTTATGTTTCCTTTCGGTTGAAGTTTTGGTTTACAGGCGCACACGAAACGACCAGTCACGCGAATCATTCCCCTTCGAGGGAGATACGGTTATCGCTTAGCTAAAAGCCTTTCGGCTGGTGACGCTCCGGTTGTGCTGAGCGGGACGTCGGGAGCATAGCGGAGCGTCAAAAACGGTCAGCTATAACTAATATCCAAGGATTGTTCTAAAATTTGGCCGAAAGTTTTTCTCCACGCGTAGGCTTCACTGCAACATTATGCGGGAAAGCTACCCTTACAGTAATTATTATTATTATTATAATTCTTTAAATACAAATTCTGTCTTTCGTTTGTACGACACTGACATCCACAAGAGGTGTTTTGCGAAAGCTATACGTGACCTATAAACAGTGGTCGGTTGGCGTGAACCATTATACATTTGTTCCAACTCTTTCAACATGAAGTGAATGAACCAGTTCTTGTCTGGCTTGCACACGTCCACATTGCAGCCACCGACAACTATCACCTAAGTGCGAAACATTATAAGACCTGATTTGCCACACTCGTCCCTCGACGGCGCAGACCGGACAAAGGATGCCTTGAGAAGCTGTTCCACGAAGGAATGTCCGGAAACGATAGCCGCGGCATGGGCGCGTTAAGTTTGGCCTGGGGACGCCGTGCGCGGGCCGCCGGCCAGGTCGCACTTCCTGCGCTCGCACGCACAGCCACCCTCCGGCCGGCGTTACGTGTCCGAAACGGGACGCCTACGTCACAGCATCGCGATCGACGTGAGCCGGCCTTCACGCAGGGAGGAAAGACGCGGGGAAATCGCGGCCACGACGTCATCCGGCGAAAAGTGTCGGCACACGTCAGCCTCCGTTTCTCCCGCGCCAGGTGGAAGGTCTAACCGGAAGATCTTCGTGATGGCCCCGATTACCGCAAGGTTCTTTTTTCTCCTCCGACTCCCGAGGGACGTGGCGGGAGTGCCGGTCCTGAATACAACTCTGCTTCTGGGAGTAGTCATCCTCCTCGTCCTGTCCCTACAGTACAGCAAAGAATTTCGAGCCACGGGCTTTGATGCCTCGAAGCCTCACCCAGCTCGACTATGAGGCGCGCCGTAGTGGATTACCGATTACTAGTACGCCGCCTGCAGGGGCCGGCTTTTTAGTGTGCGCACAGGCATTGGCGCACGGGCGTTTTCGTTTTTCGCCTCCATCTGAAAAACGGCCGCCGCGGCCGGGATCGTAATACAGTAAAAGCTCGTCAATTCCAACTCCAAAAGGGACGCCACCTCAGTTCGCATTAACGAAAGCTCGAACGAACAAAAGTGACTCACGAAAGCCGTACAATGCGACTGTAGAGCAGTAGAGCGTGTCAGCAACTGGATGATTGAAAAAGGCCGCGACTGAAAGCTGCCTTTTATGCTTGAAGGCGAGGGCTAGCACTGTTTGCTCCAACGAGCGAACGTTAACAGAAGGCCTCCTTTTCGCGTACGCCGAAACTGAAGAAGAGACGGACGGCATTCCATCCGGGCATTACTTCCGAGCGGCGGCCGCACTGATGCTTCGTCCGCCACCTCCTCGTGGTCACTGGCAGCGACGGACCTTAGAAATGGTGCCATCTGTCAGCACGCCCCACACCCCGAACTCGTGCCCACACCTACGTAGTCCGCAAAGAAAACCCTCCCGCAACGTCGGATTTTAGATTGCTTCTACCCGATTTAACTCCTCTCTCGGCTTTCCTCTCCTTTCCGGAGGCCTCGTGCGTAGGTAGCGGGGCCGCTTCCCTGGCCATGCGCCAGGCCCCAAGCTATCGGCGGAGTGGCGCGTAGTTCGAATGATCTCTGCCGTTGGCCCCTCGCGTCCGAATTAACGGGCTTTTCAATACACAGTCCTTCTACGGCGACTTTGCCGGACCAAATAGTGCAGTCCGCATTATCCATAAATTTGAATTATTTAAGTTGGAATTAACGAGCTTTCACTGTATACAACGCCCACTGTGACGAACACTGCGCTCACAGAGCACAGCGCAGCGCATGATCTTTCGTGTGAGCAGACAATTACACGCGAGACTCTCAGGAGGGGCCGCAGGGCAGAGTGCCTGCCGCGAGTTATATATGAAAGAATAGTTTCGGCAAATTCCCCTGTAGGGTCATTATTGTACACACACCACCAAGCCCTCACTCCGCATTTACTTTTTTATATGATTTAATTGCTGGCAGAATTTTCAAAGGGGAAGCATGCACACGACTATTAGCACAAGCACGGGCGAAAAATAAAACACAAGGAGCGAAAAAGATGTTTGAGCGAAGGCATCAGGACTGAAATGGGTGTAAACATATTTATATGCGGTCGCAGAGACAAAGGGCGACTTTCTGAGTGCAGTTCTTGGGGGAACTTCCCACATTGTATACCCAACCGAACTGCTTACACCGACGCTTTGAGAGGACCCGCAGTTTTAAGGTACAATTAGGAAGACGAAACGCTATCTTCCAGATCAGCACGACTAAGCCCGCGGTGTGGCTGGCTCCCCACAAGCGCGCTGCAAGAACGCCCCGCGTAGAGAAGCGTTCCTCGGAAAAAAACAACGGCCGCGGCCTGGAGAAGCGCATTCGCGGATCGACCAACGAGGGCCGTTATTCCGAAACGCCGGCACTCGGGGGGAGTGCTGGCATCGCCTCCACCACGCCGCCTCTACGGCTGGCGTCAGCCGCAGCGGGCAGCGCTGGGAACAGAGCCCAACAGCAGGCCTCCCACCGGGAAATTCCAACAACGTTCGCTTCGTCAGGAGCCACGGATGTTTGCGCACAAGAGACGCGCAGGTCGACCACGGTTAATCCGGCGTACAGTTATAGTAGTGCTTGGGGTTCTTCCGGCAAGCGCTCCGAATAGTAGGCTATCTGCAACCTATGCGCACTCCCGGTGGTTACTCATGGGCAGGAACATTGGTACTTACTAAGCACCCCAAAAGGAGACGGAAAACCTGGATCAGCCGCGGGCGCGCAATGACAGGAGCAGCGCTTATGGGGACAGGAAGCGCGCGCCTTAGATTAAGAGCCAAACTGTCGGGGTGCAAAAGTGCACATGGGCTGGGCACGTGCTGGTGCGGAGAACCAGCGGACCACCGGGGTGACAGAATGAGCATCTTTGATGGAGCGATGAAATGACAGCCTTCGTAAGACAAGAGCGCAATTAGAAGCCTATACGGGAGAGGCGTTCGTCCTGCAGTAAACTTGGATAGGCTGGTGATATGCATACACGTGCTATGTGTGAGTGAGAAAGTGCACCCATTACCGATACCGTTCCTAGCAATTGCGTCGCGAAAGCATAATGAAGCCTGATTTTTGTTTTTTGAAGTCAGCCATGCGTTACATTCTGAGATAAAGGTATGCAGGAAAGACGCACTTCGTCTCCATAACTCAGGCGGGGTCATCGTCAAGTCTACAGCACACGAAACCGTCCAGAAGGTTACGCAAAGAGGTTTCGCGCTTGTTTCGGATGCAACAGAGCTACCACCTAGAAGGAGTACTCACACAAAATTTCAAAGCTGGGATAACTATGTGAAAGGCTGCCTTTGTGTATGGAGATGTCTCCCAGAAAGTTTCAACAGTAACCGTTCAGTATAACATATTTTAAATCCATTTTAATCCTTGCGCGCGAGAGAAAGCTCAGAACAGCTGCCCTTTCGCAATCGGCATCAGCATGACGCCATCTGCTGGTCCTCGCCCCAAACTGCCAACGTGAGGGCTCCCATGAGTCATGACGTGACCAACGCTGCGGTTGCCGCGCGGTGTTCCGCGGTGTGTACATGTCACGGTTTTGGGACTCACGTCATGCTGCCCTGCGCGTGGAGATTGTGGAAACCACGGCCGGTGTCACCAACAGTGGTGTGGCAATAACGGTGGCAATGGCGGCCCTGTCACCCATAACGAAAAAAAATGTTAGTTCAGTGCGTTTAATGGCGCAAGGGCGTCTGTGGCCAAAGAGCGCCATGTTAGTTCTGTATGGTCTGTCAGTGTCCGTGTTCAAAACGAAACAATGGGATGTGAGTGAAGTGGCTTAAAACTGCTAATGTATGGGTGTAAAGGGCCTCGGATTTCAAACGTGTAGATAGCCACAATTCGAGCTGAAAATGACAATGGCATAACGTGCACCAGGGTACCCTCGACACATGTCCCTTGTTCAGACAAGGGCTGTGAGGGCCTGGTTCGCACAAGGGGGCCCACAGTACCGGCTGCGCTCCCGAAAGGGCATGAGGTTACGCTCGATATGAGATGAGTTTTAAAAAGTCAATGTCATGAAGGCATGAAAGTAGGCGATTGCTCGAAAACATGGGTTGGTCGCATAGAAACGGTGAGGGGTGTAATGGAATGGGGTAATTGTGTTGTTCCGAAAGGTGTCTCCGTCTTGCTTCCTCCGTGCCAGTACACTCAACAAGGACGTGGAAGGCTGACACCGTCCTCCACACTTGTCACAGATTGGCGGCTGTGTTCCAGTCAGTAGATAAGAGTGTGTGGCGTGCGTGTGGCCTATTCCGAGTCTGCACATGCTTATTTCAATGAATCGCTCCTGTTTGTCTGTATGGTATGTGCCTAGCTGCTGTTTAATTATGTGCAATGTATTGCCAGTTTGTCCATTCCATTGTTCTTGCCAGCGTTCAGCGTTTCTGCAGTTCTTTCATATGAGACATGTGGGATCTCAACCCCACTACGGAGTGCGGCCACAGCAGCATCCTGGCCAGCAATTTCGTTGCCCAGAATTCCGCTGTGCCCAGGAACCCAACAGATTATTACTGTTAGTTTTCCAGCATAGGCCAAATATATAGCCTTAAAAAGAACGTTTAATACTGCGTTTTTATTTGGCTCTCCTAACTTTAATGCTGTGACCACACTCAAGGAATCTGTGAATACAATATATTGATGTGTCTGAGTTTGCGTAATGTGTTAAACTGCGAATAAAATTACTTGTGTTTCCGTTGTAAATATGCTTGCATTTCTGCTCATTGTCTTAGCGGTGTTGAAGCTCGGGCCGTGCGCAGAGCACGATACGCTGTGAGCGGACTTTGAGGCATCTGTGTAAAAACTTGTGAATGGGTATTTGTGTTGCTGTGAAATGAGTTCTCCCGGTGCCCTCCTTTTGTCGCAACAGGGGTCACTTCCCACGGAGCAAGGAGGTCGTTACTGGACGCCCTGTAGATCTCATTAAGAGACCCCATGCTCCTCCGCTTGCGCTCTCACTCGTAGCGAGAAAGGCAAGGGAATAAAACGGGCGATTTAAAAAGTCTCATGGCCGATGTGTATTTGATGATGTCATTACAGGGATGGTCAGCCACTGATGTCATGTTACGTTTGTATATGTGCGCTGCTGCTCTAAGCCCCACTGGTTGTACTCCACATACAAGCTTTGAATAGGGCTCGTCCGGAAAGCTCCACGTGCAAGGCGTAGCTTCGAGTGCAGCACTGGATCCAACATTTTCAGAGCAATTTTGGAGTCGGATCCATATAGAGCACCCCATAATCCAACCGTGACATCACTAAACTATTAAACAGACGCAACAAGCACGCTCTCTCCGCACCGTAATAATGATGAGACAGGACTATCACAATGTTCACTGCCTTTATACAATTAATTTTTAACTGTCTAATGTGTGGAATGAAGGTAATTTTCACGTTCAGCATAATTACTAAAAATTTGTGTTCAGTTTTTACCGGGATGAGTACCCCGTTGCGCTGGTTGCGCTGTACACCGGGTTCTGGTCAAATGGCTCGATGTCTCGAGAAAAATAACATAGACGTGCTTTTTTCGGGATTGACCCTAAACCTGTTATCATCTGCCCACTTTTACAGCTTGTTACAACATAATTGTATCTGTCGTTCACATATGGACAAGTTGCATGATTTCAAGCTGATATGGACAACATTCACGCAAACTGTATAGGAGATTGAACGTGGCAACGTCTTTCCGAGTGTGTTCCTTTTAGTGATGAAGAGAGTGCAACTCAACACTCCTCCCTGTGGCACACCATTTTCTTGTGTATATAGTCAAGACAGTGTTGCTCCCATTTTCACTCGAAATGTTCTGTCTAACTTTCTATCGTGTGGAGCCCGTTGCCACATACACCAAAAGATTTTTGGTCACGCAATATGCCATATCGCCAGGTGGTGTCATATGCCTTTTGAAGGTCTAAAAACACGGACAGGCAGTGTTGTTTGTGTGCACAGGCATCTTTTATGTATGATTCTATTTGTACTAATTGGTCTGTAGTGGATCGGCCTGACCAAAACCCCGCCTGGTGGCTGCCAAGAATCTTTTTTTTTTTTTTTCAAACAGCTAGTGAGGGCAATCAGTCGGTAACTTGTGGGGGATGAGGCAATCTCCCCCGGTTTTAAATTCAGGCACCATAATTGACTGTTTCCATGACTCTGGAAAATGTCCAGCACACCATATCACAAGTGGAGGATAGTTTCAAGGGTGTCTGTGACATTGCGTACGTGATTTGGTAGGCTCCTGGAGCTGAAGCTTCGCACGTGCTTAAGGTGACCTTCAGCTCCTGGAGGGTAAAAAGAGTTCTAGGAGTCATTGAAAGGCTTATTATCGCGTATGGGTGAACGTTCCTCGAACCTTTCTTACTGTATGAACGTATTCGTGCACCCGCCACGGTGGCTCAGTGGAGGACGCGGGTTCAATTAACGGCCGCGGCGACCGCTTTTCTGATGGAGGCGAAAAGCAAAAACGCCCGTGTGTACGAGATTTCAACGCATGCATGTTAAACATCCCCGGGTGGCCAAAATTAATCCGGAGCCCTCCACTACGGCGCGCCTCATCGCCTGCGTTGCGCCGGCGCGTTAAATCCCACAATCAATCAATCAACGTTTTCGTATAATGGGAAGAGCGAGACACATCTGCAAAATGCACGGCCAAAGCCTGATCTTTACTAGAGTTTCCAGTGGTGCTGACAAGGAGGAAGCTGTGTGTTTTCTGCCCATTTATTTTTCTGATCCTGTTCTTTATTGATGTTGTGAAGGGCCTCCAACTGTTGGCTTTAGCCTCACGGCGAACCCGCTTTCCCAGTTCTTTAGCACGCTTGAACGCTATCAAATTGTATGTATTTGGGTATCTGCGCAGAACACCCCATGCCT
This sequence comes from Haemaphysalis longicornis, assembly GCF_048455015.1. Taxonomy (NCBI): domain Eukaryota; kingdom Metazoa; phylum Arthropoda; class Arachnida; order Ixodida; family Ixodidae; genus Haemaphysalis; species Haemaphysalis longicornis. The sequence continues at coordinate 469,093,017 of NW_027526203.1, forward strand.
TGTCCTCGTGCTCGCCTACAGTCCTCGTTCCACCAGGCCCTCCTTGGGTTGCGCGGGCCACCAGAGACCTGGGGATGGAATGGACTTTTCGGCAGCGTTGAGGATGTGCGCCGTGAGGAGTTGGATACCCTCTTCAACTTGTAGGTGTTCTATGGATGTGTGCTGAAGTGAGATGTTTCTGTAAATGTACTCCAGTTTGCTCCTGCCAACCTTCGCGTCAGTACTCCTTTTAAGACAACAGCTGCTACGTCTGACAATCTCGAACGAATAAGCGATATCCGGAAAGATTTCTGCCACGACGACAGCACGAATAATAAACATGATAAGACTACAAGGTCGGGAACAATTCTGCACTTTGTATTCTTTTTGCAACAAGGCGCGTCCCACAATAGCTCGCACAGCGCTTCTCGGTGGCGCCTGCCACCTGCCCGATCAGCGCAAAGCTGATCAACGCGGGGGAAACAGAACAGGAATGGGAAGAGGCTGCGGGAAGAACGTTGCACTGCTCAAGGCGACCGACTCTAACAATGGCACATCAATTTCTCCGCTCACGCCTCGCGGTTCGTGTTTTATTGGCCTCGTGCATGCACGCACCAATGTGACAGCGCGCCCGGGAAAAGTCGCACCCGGCAAAGCATTTCGCGCTAGCCTCGGGAGCAAGTAAAAAGAATAAGCAACCCGAGACAACTAAAGCTCGTTCGGCCCGAATTTCGCCGACACGTTCTCTTTATTTTGTGCTTGGGCTCATCGGCTGTCACTGGCGTTCCGTGGCGGTGTGCGCGGCATACAAAGTCACACAAGGCAGAGACCTCGACCTGAGCGCCATGGAGTGGGAAACGAAGGAAAGTCGCGGGGCATGCACGGATTTCTCGCCAGCACGGTATTAACACTAACTATACCGGGGCTAATGAAAATGCATATGCAGAGCAAAATTAGGGTAATAGCCCACCCCAAAAAATGTTTTCCCTTAATTCACAAGCCAGGATTGTAATTTTTTTTCCGCTGAATAAGCTCGACCAATTCCTAAAGGTACAAAAAAAAAAGTTACTGATTTCGAAAAATGCGTCAAAATTGCTGGTCACGCCAGCAATGATAACTAAATAAGGAATTGCTCAATAGAAAAAAAAAACTTTGGCATATATCTAGCTAAAGGTCTCACCTGTGCAGTGAACTAGGATGAATGTAATATCATGAATATTGAGGAAGTAATGATCAAGAAACTGCAAAAAATGAAAAAAATTGTCCCTTTTGACCACAGTTTTTCTGCAAGACAAGCTCCAAAATACAAAACATTGCACAGATTTCTTTTATACCAGTTCATTGCACAGAACAGTACGTGTAAAACAAGTACGCAACATTTAATTTGAAATACCATATCTGAAAAAAAGTTATGAACGTTCGCGTAGCGCGAGTTGTTGCAAAATCTTGTTTTGAGAAAAATGTAAAGGTTTGAAACCGCGTAAAAGATAGGAAAAACAACACATGGAGGCCTGAATTTGACCTAAAATAAAGCTTGGGCTTCCGTGGCAATAAATAATGCAGAGAAATATGTTTATATTCAAATGTTAGTGATTTCTACAACCGATGTGGTTTTGCTTCAGATTGGCAATACCAGAATCAAGGGCTAGAAATCTAACAAGCCGGGACTACCAAGATATTCATAATAAGAACGTAATTCAATTTTTGTAACTTGCTTCTGAATGTTGAACAATACCTAAATCGTACAAAACAAGATAAACGTTGTAGTTTACTCCTTGCAAAGAATGCAAACCAGCATGATTAAGGTGAACGACATTCATTTAGTGTCGGACATCCTTGTCGTGGCTCTAATAGGTTTTATAGGAATAATACATGCACAGAAAAAAAAAGAATACAATTTAATAACATTCCAGACAAAGCACGATAAGAAAATTTGAAAATAGGCATGCGTGTTATGAAAATAGGATGGATTTCAGAAACGGATTTATTTTCGGTTTTGGGAAACAAGGGGAAAGACTGGAAAACTAGAAGCTTCGCGTTCAACCATCGTCGTCGGTAGACGGAAGGGTGCATGGTTTTTTTGCTCAGTGGGTCATTTAATGCTTTCGTTTTATACATTAGAGAGAGCAGCAGCCCTCGACTGCGCGCACCAGTCTGCGGGGTCGCTCTATTATCCGTAAGTGCACGCCGGCGTGGCACGTCGATCTAGCCCTCGTCAGCACAAAGCACAGATACGCGACTGACTGATCGCCATCTTGTACATCCAATTGATTTTCGCGCGCGGTCGTTGATATTAGATGCAGAGCATCTGATTCACTCGCCTTGTCCCTCCGACGTCGTCGTCGTCGTCGGCGGCGTTGTCCGCCCCTCCCCCATTCTCCTCGCCGCACCAGCTGCGCTCTCCGCCGCTCACCCCCTCTCCTCTCCGATAGCGAACACTCTCTCGCGAGGGGCATTGGATTCGATTCGATTCGATTGGCTTGGCTTGGCTTGGCTTTGGATTGGATTGGATTAAAACGGATTGTGTTGGATTGTGTTGCGTCATAGCCGCGGCACGTTGCGTCATAGCCGCGGCAGACGCGCTGGGGCCAGCGCATGTGCAGTACTCTCTCTTCCGCGGTTTCCTCTCCTTCGGGCGCGCTGCGCATATAACCGGTGTGCCGTTCTCCGGCGAAGCAACATCCACGCTTGGCTCAAACACCTAGAGTCCACGCCGCTTTACAAGTACGCCAACGTCGTCATCGACTGGGACCGGCTTACGCAGTCCCCTCAACGTTATGCGCGCTATAAAACGCGGTGCCTGCGCCGCTCCGCTCCATCGTTCCAGCGCCGTTCCTTTCCTCCGCTGTCCAACGCTGCAACGTGGACCCCCTATGCGTCGCATCTACACAGGGGTTCCGGCGAGGGGAGGTGGTAGTTTTTTTTTTTTTTTTTAATGAACGAAATGAGGTCATGATAAATGCGGCTGACGACACAAGACCAATCTGACTGTGGCACAAAGCCTGCCCCAACCGAGTTTCACGCGAGTAGCTTGTGATAAGCGGGAATTAGTGGCTCGCTCAGTGAGCACGGGCAGGAAAGCCAACACTGCAGTACGCCAAAGAGGGACCAGGGAAGCACGTCACTTTTTCGCGTGGCCATTGGGATTTCGAAATGTTAGGAATGAGGAGAAAAACATGCACCCCGCGAGACTTCCAACAACCCCTATCGAAAATTCTAGGAGTCCATTCCACGGCCCGGATTTTTTTTTTTTTTTACATTCCTCTATCGAGCTCATAATATTCGCGTATTTCTTTTGTCTTCCCCCGGTATACATTCCGTTTCACAGATGGTTCACCTGTTGTCAGCTCTCCGAATTACGTGCCGATATATGCATTTTGTTAATTCGATGGCTTTGATTAGGCAAAATGTACCTCCTCCCCCCCCCCCTTCCCCCCCTACCCCCCCCCCCCCCCCCCGACCTGTTAGGCTGATGGGCGAGTTTCCTCGAACCGTAGGCCTATGGATGCCCTCTGAGGGCGCCTGCGTGAGCCAGCAGCACGGCCATAGAACATCAGCCGCAAAACCGAGCTGGCAGTAGTGCCTGACTGCGTACTCGTACGTTAATAGCGCGAAGGCTGGGTTTTTTCGTCTCGTGTGTTATAATATCCGCACCCAGAGCTGTTCTCCCAGAAGTGGAAAGTGCGACAAGTAGTTCTTGCCGTATTAATGGAGAGTTATAACTGTCCCGTAGTACTTGTTATGGAAAAACTTGCAGTCCACGATCTTTAAATATGGCGCACTGCAAGCCTATATCATACAATTTTATGATATAGAAATTTTATCGTATATTGGGTAGAGCTGGAAACATACTTAAAATGCTCACCGAGGGCATTCCACTCGCGCGTGTCGTTTGAACCAGTGTGAAAGTGTTTGTGTTTCGCCCCGAGAGTTCACTCATTCTTTTCTATGCCTTGTGTGCGTCTGAGAATAAATTTATAAAGGTAAGGAACCTTCCTCGGCTGTCCGTTATCGCGGTACGTGGAATGCGTCTATATTTGGGTTTTGCTTGTATAAAGGCTGTGGGGTTATATATATCCTGGTGCCCTCTGAAAGAGTCTGCTGTGCTTTATTTTGTTCCGTGCGTGTATTCCTACACACCCCTCGTTTCATCATGGTGCTGGTTTTTGTTGTTTTAGTGTGCGCTCGAGGAATATAGGAATGTGTGGCATCAATAACACGCGCGTAATAATGTCTCTGGCCTGGTCAAGTTTTCAATAACATATATGGGTGTGTACGAGAGCTTGGACATTTCTTTGAACTTCTTCCAGTCTTCTCCCACTTCCCTAAACCTTGTTGAGCATGTGGAATTGCGTAGCTGGGAGTGGACTTGAGTGAACGGGGAATTAGCCGCTGACATATGCATGGCAGTGATGCCACTCATGGACGACAATTTGGAGCAAGTTTTGGAGCACGAAAAAAGCCAATATTGGCGCAGCTTGGAGCAACTAATCTCAGTTTTTGAGGTTGTTTAAGTATTACAAGAAGTGCACACCAAAACACCTCCCAATTTTAAATTCTGAGCAAGGTGTATTATTCCGGTATTGTCATCGTGTGGCCTGGGAGTATAACTTGTAAAAAAAATCCCACTAGTGCTGCAACCTAGCTTTAGAGCCGTTCTGAGACCAGCCTAATATTGTGAGCGTACGACGGTTATTTTATTTTTATGGTATAAAAGACAAGCGCGGGTAACCAGGAAAAAAGACTAGTGAGCAGTTGCGAAAAATCGCAGGAATAAATTGTGTTAAAGGCAGAAAAAACAGAAAAAAAAACATTGTGAAGATATAGAAAATTAATCAGTAAAGGAATGAAACAGATTAACTCTATCGCAAGAAACAAAATTCCTATCTAGCGACTTCTTGAAAAAGAAGGTTTCCGGGCAGGACGCATTTAAATATTATTTAAAATAACTAGGTTCCAACTGCGAAGTTGCAACCACTATATTATTAAAAAAATGACGACCCTGCCTGCAAAGAGTTTTGTTTATACAGAAATAAGGAATTCATCGTCCTAGCGAACATTACCACAGCGACAATGTTCGCTAATACGATGAATTCCCTAGTTAATAAGCAACTCGCCCAACTAGGCGCTTTAGTTTATACAGAAGTCTCAGAGACCTGACACTACCACATACTGCTTCATATTAAGAAAAATCGAAATGAAATGTTCAAAACAGGGCTAATACCAGCATTATATCGGCAGGTGCCCGGGAAGAGCGTCGCCTCACCTTTCACATTTCTGTGCACGACAATCATTGTCGCCACTACCCCGCGCCCTCCGGCACGCGTAATGGTATCTGCTACATTATTGCCGACGTGCAGTCGGCAACTCCCAAGGAGGCTTTATTTCTTTCCCGTGTGGCTGCTGCGCTGTCTGAAGGCAATTTTACAATTGCCTTGTACCTCATTTCCGCTTCGGGGAGGATATTCGTTAAGGGAAAACTGCGAAGCAAGATGGCGCATAAATTAGGACAGGAATGGGAAAAAAAAAGGAGCAAAATGTGAGCATGATGCATTTGTCCGGCTAAATATTCAAACATGGCGATAATGAAACAGGCCAACAATTTATCCTGACAGAGTATTGAAGGCGGTTGTTAAAAGCAACGTACTTAGCATCTGCCCACCTCCCCCCCCCCCCCCCTTTTTTTTTTCATTTGATGAGATTTCATCTGTTTTATCGAAACTACTGTGCAGTCCGTCTAATTGTCCGTTATAACGAAGCTGTTAAAGCAAAGACAGCGCACTGCACAAGCGAAAAGCATGCCCTATACTAGAGCTGCTCATGCGGCACAAGTCGCGTATTGCGGCATGCACAAGTGCGCGCTGCAAGGATAAAAGAAATTACAACCAGCGGATGTCATGGAACGGAGGACCAGAACCGCAGCTTGAAGTGGGTGGTAGGCGCGGAGTGTTAGCACAGAACCAATGAACAAAGCGAAATGAGCGCCAGGGTTCATTCGTCTGTTTATATATCTACCAAGAACATGCCTATATAGCGCTGTTTAAGCAATACCTCTACAGCACGTGAGCGCGATATACTGGGACGTAGTTAACAACGACGGAAGGCTAGGGTACCCAGTAATGCTATACTGGAGCGAACACACACAAACATAACAAAAGACAGACGTCAAAGAGGCAGTCAAACAAAGTGAGGTGAACAGTCGAGCGTCGGCGAATCGAATGCAGCGGTACTTGGTCGAATGGCATTTCTCTTGGGGTATCTTCCAGACAAGATCCAGACGTTATCCATAAAGCCGGAACAGTATAGGTGAGTCACTCTTTCCCTATCAAACGCCAGAAGGCACAAACGGCACGGGATACGATAACCCTGCGCGGATGGCAAAACATAAACAAATCGATTTATAAACACGGCAATATTTTCGTGCGCCGATAATAACACATCGCTGAGTAACGAGCGTAAATAGTAACTCGCATGCCAGCAAACAATTAAGACAGTACGTTATTATAAGCAACATAAACTTTATATGCCTGATGGGTTGTTTAGACATTTTACAAAATCTGTCAGTCAGCGCTACTGACCGTCGCTCGACCAGAGAAAATTCGAGCGTCAATGTACTTATCACGCCGCTAAGTTGCCAAATGAAATCGCAATCGCGTGAAAATGCCAAACTGCACGCTGAATCGCGACAGCAAACAGTGACGACAGCGCCGTCGCGAGGCTTGCAACAGCCAGTGCGGTTGAAGTACAGTGCCTAGAATATGCAGTATATTCTAGGCACTATAGTTGAAGAGTGCCATCACGAAGGACACGACCAATCAGACGCGTCCCAGAAGACGCGACCAAGCAGACGTGCGTTTTCTTCGGCGGACACCGCGCGTTTTGCAAGAAAGACGTGATTTGAACTCACCTATGATAAATCTTAACCTAAAATTCGATATCACGAGTGTGAAAACTACGTAAATCAGAATCTAACGATTTTTCCAGAAAGCGCTTCGCTTTCCCTTTAAAGACTGTAACCAAACAATTAAAAACAAATATATAACAATAATCAAATATAGCATCAAGCACAGTATAGGTCAGCATGAAACATGGGGCGAAAAAAAAAAAGAAAACTAATCAGGGGCCTCGAACTCATTCAAAATAACCATAGCCACTTGCTAATTTATTGCAGTAGCGACAGTACCCGGAAGTGCAACGGTACGCCTGTGGAAGTCAGTGTAGGCTTACCTCGGTTTGAGCCGAACCATTCCAGCATCGTAGTTACGCCAGCAACGCCGACAACGCCGGATTTTCGAGAACGAACCCTGTAAGGCCAGCGCCTTAACAAGAACGAACTGGCCACTTATGAGCTGCAGACGGCGGAATCCTGACCCACTGCCGCTCTACAAATAATTCGCCCAGAGGAAACGGGAGACGCCGCCATGTCGTGTACAGCCGCGCCGAAGGTCCGTGGCAGCTATTGGCACCAACTCCGAAGGGCGAACAGAAAGGCCATGAACGTGCAGGACTTGCGGTGCAAGCAGCAAGCCCCGTAATTTTCTGTAGACCAGGCGACAAACAGAAATTTGATGGGTGCATCTCGTTTTCTCTATTTTCTTCCCTTTCGTAAGGCGTCTGCTGCTCCGCGTATCAACCTGGCAGTCCGGCCATCTGCATTGCGCTACCATAAAAACACCCGCTGCAGCTGCCTGGCTTAAAAGGCTTTATTATTTAAAATTACGGTTTTTCGGTACATTAAAACCCGGTATCTTTTCTTTTCTCGCATGCATAAAGCGCCAAACGCAGCAGCTCGCGCAATTACACGGTGTCGTGCCTTAAGTGTGAGTGACAGTGCACAGACGGCCACGGTGGCCTATGACGTCATGCACAAGAGCTATGTGCGAGAGCGGAAGAGATGTTCATTCCATTTGGGCGCACCTGGCGGTGTGAAGCTCCGCCATACATCGTGGAGCCTTTTTCCCCTAGAGTCTTGCACCGGTGCCGAGTTCGCGAACTTCGTGCGATGCCGGCGACCGGAGAAAACACGCGGCCGGCGCTTCGCCGATATACGGGGTCGCCAAAAGAGTCCACATCGTATCCACTCCCTGTTTCCCCGTGACTCGCGCAACAGCGCGATCAACGTATACGACGCTGTGAGATGGGAACCACCGCAAGCACCTAACCACACACTCTTAGGCAAAAAGGACTAAAATAGGGACTAAAATACAGCCGTTAGTCTTCGCGGGCGACCGTTCATCTTCAAAGGGAGTATCTGCGGCAGAGTACGTGCCGTGTGCATAAATTCGGACTAACTGTTCGTCCCCGCCGATCTATAAGGAGTAACGGGAAGACGAAACGCATGCAGTTAGTCTCTTTGCTGCGTCGTTAATCCCCTAATGGCGTCGTCGTTGCCCTTTCGCGCATATGTCTGCGAACAGTTTTACATTTCCAAAACACAAGCCATTGCAGTCACTGGGTGCTTTAGATGGTGCCACCGGATAAAATATTGATGTTAGTTATAAGAAAATCGCCTAGGGTTAGTAGAGCGGCGGGTAATGGCAAGGAGCGGCGAAGCGCGATTGCCATACGCTTCTCGGCGAGGTTTTCTTGATACGCTGTGTTGCATACGATTCGTGCGAGGTAATAACGGCCAAGGAAAACTTTCAAGCGCCTTAACAGTAACGAAAAAATTAGTGACAATAGCAAAAGTGGATTCCTGAGCCTAATGAATATGTATATGTTTAACACACGAGAAAAAACGCATGTTGCTGATGACAACTGCAAAACAAAAATGCTCGCTACAGGTAAGCGTCTCGAAGTTATCTTTTACACTCGGTACATAATTGCCTTGGGCACCAAAGCTATGACAATGCTGCAACTGCTGTAAAACCCGCTTGCATTTCGCAGTCGCAATCGTCTAGCGACGCGAATTTGAAGAATTCAGGCTAAGCAACACTAAATTCGCTTTCGCCGATGCAGGAAAATATGGCACGTTTCCTTATTCTGACACTCACACAGACGACACCTTTCACATACGTTACATAGAGCACTTAACATATGTATCGAACACTAAGAAAGCACTTAGCTTGCGCTAATTTGTGCGGAAACAAATGAGTCGTCCGATCGCCCAGCTACCTATCTCAACTAGGCGACGACGAGTTGATTGTTATTTACGAAAAAACTATGGTTGTGATGCTCTACTTCGAATCGAACTGAGCAATAGTCCCTAAACCTAGCAAAGCGCTAAGCGCAAGGCGCAAAACGCGGTCACGTTCGCTTGTACAGATAGAAATTCGGGCACCAGTTGCAATGGATCTGTTGCGTTATGCACAGAACTACACGCTGTACACTTGAATATTATCTGCCACAGGAACCACCCGGTGGCGTGGTCTAGCGGATAGCGCGTCGGGTTCCTTGTCTATAATTCCGGGCGTCAGGGGTTCGATCCCTGCCGGTGCTGGCGTTTTTTTCTTTTTTCTGCACTCTACGCAGTTCGTCCTTGGGGAGTATCAGAACGGACCATCCGGGTGGGGGACTAACCGTTCGTCCCCTCGCAGTTAGTCCCCAAAGGGACTAATGATTGTGGCAGAGGCCGTTAGTCCCCGAAAGGACGAACTTTTAGTCCTTTTTGCCTAAGAGTGCACCGCCGCCTGCCGCCGCCTCCAGGAACGTGAACGCGCCACGGGCTCAAGCAGCGGATGTCGCGCCACGCGTGTTGCCAACAGACAAAATTAACGATGGTCACGACGAAGCACCGGAAAGCACGCCAGCGGGAAAATACGTCCCCGCAGGAAGACGTGGACGGAAAGTAATCTAACCAAGCTGTTAACTGGGTCCTAAACGTTTCACATTTCCCTCAGCCCTGAGCGCGTGAGAAATTACCGGACTGGGGGGACAAAAGGGGGCTGACCTGACGAGGCCACTGACTCTGCCTATCGTCAAATAACCACTAGTCTGTTTCTGCCCCTCGCGGTGCATTCAGTTTACAAGACTTCAACGCCTAAAACATCGCACGCATTATCCGTCGAACACAGCTGGTTCAAATCTTTCCCAGGTACACATTTTCCCCCGTTTTCTTTACGTAACATCTCAAAATTATCATTTTCCCACACAAAATATACAAAGTCCTCCCACTATGCCGCTCTTGGCGTTCTTGGTTTTGGTGGGTGTGTTCCGTATACACACATCCGTGTCATAGAGGGTGTCAAACGAAACCGAAACGCGGAACCGAACCGGTATTTTTGCCGAAGCCGATCCGAACCGCAATTTTTGAGCTCCCGGAACTACAACCGGAACTGAACCGAAAAAAGAAATAACGGTTACCGGTTTCGCTATTGATATTTAATGTGCGTTTAGACTTCGTTTAAAAAAGGTTGTATAGAAGACATGGGAAAGACATAGTAAGTGTACAAGCCTGAAAGTGTGTTTCCGCGAGTAGAAAAGAAAGGAAAAGAACGTGCAGGTGGTATTAATATAATTCACGTGGTGAACGACCACGAATGCTTTCCGCTGCCTTCAGACAGCGATTAAGCACGAAACCAAAACGTTAATTTTGTGTGTACACATTCTATCCTTCCTTTGTGTGACCTTTCACATTAACAGATGTGTCCTCATTACGAAAGTAGAGAGCCCCGGGGGTGCGTAAGTGCAACCGTCGGTTTTCCATGACGCCTGGAAGGGGCAGGTTGGCTTTTCTGAACGAAGCCAAATAATACAACAGCACAAAAACCTGCTACCGCATGAAGCGCAGCGCAGCTTTTAACTATTAACTATGCGCATTTAACTATTTCGGCCCCTGGCCATGCAGGCCGCGTACGTCGCTTAAAAAAAAAAGGCGGCGCGAAAGGTTTAAAATAATTGTGGTTGATTCCTCTGTCATAGGAATCAGTAAAACACGAAAGTGAAATGTGCAGCGAAATCTACAGCTGAGCATGATTTGCGGGTCGGCGGCTGTCTTGTGGGTGTGCATGACGAGCGACGTCCTGCTGGCGGGTCGCTTCGGCACAGGTGTACTGGCGTCATTTCCGTGACGGACATGACGTCAGTGAAATATTGGTGTGTCCCGGCATAAACACGTTCGTGTTAAAACATAAAACCCGAAAACGAACAACCCTAAGTGTAACGTACTCTTTAGTTCGAAATGTTGCTTCCCTGCAAGAACACCTTGTGTGCAGGGGTGCACCCTTTACAGTCCGCTGGCTTCGTTGTACTGGCGTCATTTCCGTGACGGATATGACGTCACTCAAGTGTTTGTGTGTCCCGGAATAAAACTTTCGTGTTAAAAAAAAGGGCTAAAAAGCGGGCACTGCCTCTATGCTCGACCTAGCACGCCTTTTTCTCAATCTCGTTTGCTTTATCGTTGCTTTGCTGTCGGTGCCCCGCTGTCGGTGACTCGAGCCGTTGCAGCGTCAGCCAACGTATCTTCGTGTAGAGACCTGCTCGGCGGCGCGGAAGCCACAGCCAAGATCTCCTCTTCCCCTCTCTCAAACTCAACGAGCGACGCTACTGCCAGCTCTCACGAACTCGGGAAAGAGCGTAGTGTGTGTGTCTTTACTATTTTCGGGACGTGTGCACAGAAGAATTATAAAAGCCGCGCAGCAGTTACGGCGATTATGTATGAAACCGCCCTATCGGTGGATGATAGTTCGCATTCGTTTTGCAGCAGCCAATCCATGCTGTTCCCCTGTCGAGTTCTGCTGTAATCTCGCCCGTAAGAGCTCACCGTTTCTGTATTGCTTCGGCTCACCTCTCGCCATGGGCAAACCAGTTAAGTTTGCCTTTGGCTTCTTGTCATCACCAACCCGCCGCGGACTGTGCAGTGCACCCCGTGGAAGCTGCCGACCTCTACGGCCGGCTGCCGGACACCATAACGAGTGCCGTATATTCGACGGACCTGGACGCACAAACTCTAGCCGTCCAGCAGCTCG